>NC_046663.1:36966656-36989117 GCF_010883055.1 Belonocnema kinseyi | reverse complement strand
GGACATGAAAGAAGCTAGAGTAGTATGCCAGGACAGGAAAGTATGGCGGCAAATAGTTAATAAAAAGAGTGCCAGTAGAGTGAACGACGCCTGAAACAAAGATCTTGGCTATTAATGGACCCAAGTGGGGAAAAGTAGATTATCGATATTATTTTATTGAACAAGTGCATAAATAAATTAATTTCAGATGTTATATTTTGCCGATTACTGGGCAAATAATTTTCCAGAGAAAAGATAAAAAAATCTGCATCGGCCGGGATTTGAACGTAGAGCGCTGTGGCCTGAACGCGTAATTTTTTAACGCTACTCTCGTGAATAGTGGCTTTCCCGGTTCAAATCCGGCCCAAAGCAGATTTTTTCTCGTTTCAGAAAAAAAAAACAACAAATTTTAAACAAAATAGCTAGAAACGATTTGGGTTACTGATCGAATTCAATCTGAATTGATTGGATGAAAATATAATTACTTGGACTACCTAAAATGCTTCAAATTGTCTGGATTAAAAGTCGATTGAACTAAATTAAAAGTGGATTACCTGAATTACTACGAATTATCTGGATTAAAAACATATCAATGTGGATTGAAAGAGGATAACGGCGGATTTGAACTGAATGACTCCAGATTACAACTGGATTACTCTGGATTACATGTGGATTACTTTGAAATAACTTGCATTACTTCCGATTACAAGTGGATTAAATCAGATCAAATTGGATAACTGGATTACACTGGATTACCAGTTCAGATTTCTTATAGATAAGTTATTAAACAAAAAATGAATAATTGAATTTTCAGTCAAGAAAATTAATTTTCGACAAAAAAAAATAACAAATTTTCTACAAAATAGTCGAAAATAATTTGGAATGCCGATGGAAATTACTCAGAATTACCTCGGTTAGTCTGAATTACAATTTAAATAAATGTATTACCAAATTACTTCAAATTACGTGAATAGCAAGTGGATTAATGTGAATTATATATTGTATTAGAAGTATATAACCTGAATTACTTTAAATTACCTGGATTACAAGTGTATTATCACAGATTACAAGTATATTACGGTCGATTAGAACGGGATTACTGTGGATTAAAATTGTATTACTCCGCAATAAACTGAATTACTCTAATTACACAATAATTCATTTTTTAACCAAAAAAACAACAGATCTTCTAAAAAATAGTTAAAAACTATTTCGATTACCATTGGAAATTACTCCAATTGACCTGGATTACTCTGAATTTTAAGTTAATTACTTGTATTACATAATAACTTCAAATTACCTGGATTAAAATTAATTACTCTGGAGCATATGTAAATTAAAACTGTATTACCTGAGTTACTTCGAAGTATCTGGATGACTATTTTATTATGGCGGATTGCAAGTATAATAAAGTGGATTGCCAGTGGATTACTGAAGATAAGAACTGAAAAACTTCAGTTTAGAACTGAATTACTCTGGATTATAAATGTATTAATCCGGATTATATGTAGATTACAAGTGGATTAGCTAAATTACTCCAAATTTGCTGAATTACACTGTATTAGGGTGTGTTACAAGTGGATTACTTATTTTTAAAACTGGAATACTCTAGTTTAGTCGTGGATTACTTTAGAATCGAAGTGAAATACTTCGGAATACTAGTATTACTTAAAATACTTCCGATAATAAATAGATTACTTCGGATTCGAAATTTATTACCTTGGATTGCAAATGGATTACTTCGCATTACAAGTAGATTACTTCGGATTACAGATGTATTCCACCGGATTACACTGAATTTACTGGATTCAATCGGATTCCTATTTCGGCTAAGCTCCGGTCCAGCGGATTACCGGGGGTTTTTACGGATATTTTACAGATCAGTTGTTAACCAAAAATTAAATATTTGGATTCCTTTAATTATTTATCACTATCTTGATTTCAAATGAATTACTCTCAATTATATATGGATTAAAAGTGGATTAACTGAATTTCTGGGAATTATCTGCCTTACGCGTGTATTATTGCGCATTACAAGTAGTCGCTGAATCTGAATCCGGGGTTGATTTGACTCAGCTAGATCGCATTTTGCTCCTAACTTCAACAAAGTGTTGAAAGTTAAACTTTTTCTCACTTTTTTAAGGTTAGGTACGAAATGCGATCTGATTTGGTCAAACCAACCCCGGATTTGGATTCAGCGACTGAAGCTGGCATGTTTGCATGAAGTTATCACAGAACAGACCCAAAGATTTAAAAAAAAATGCAGATTGCATTTCGATCGCAAAATTTATTTTTTTCTGTATGGACTATACGTGTCTTGAAAAGTAATTTTTTTCTTTTCGACATTTTTCAGTTCGATAAGAACTTGTAACGCTTTAACTGCAAACCGGTTGGCTGCATGCAAAAAAAGAACAATTTTGTACAAACAATTTTTGCATCAGATTTCTAAAAAGTACCTTTGATACCCATAATGGGACTTTTGCGGAACTTTTAAAGCAAAGGTACTTAGCGGCAATAGTAGTACATACATAAGTCTTACTGGCTACTGGACCATAATGAGCATTTTCCATATGCATTATTTTTTGAATAGTAAAAGAAAATAATAAAAGAGAGAAGAATTTATGAGCGAAGTCTTGAAAAATACATCCTACATGTTTGGTGCATAAAGAGTTAAAAACGGACCCGCTATTATGGGATTTGAGCGCTTTAAATTAACGATGACCTAGGCATTGACTGACATTTACAACCCGGAGTTCGTTTCTAAACTGATACTGCTCACGGATACGTATAAGGAGGAGTTAAATCTCGAGTTAAACGTTGCCAGTAAATCCAGGGGATATATAACAGTGGATTTATGTTTGTCATAAATTATAATAAACCAAATTTACAGTATCAGACGAGCAATCTATTGTAACCGTAATATTTTTATTATATTTATTTAAAATGTACATTCACCTTCGGCGTCGTTGAATAACTCTCAAAATAACATTATTAAATGGGCGTCAAATCTGTTAGGATCAATAAAATTTCGATGATTAATTTTTGTAGCGAATGATAAAAAAATTAAAATTAAAAAAAGTTAATTAACAGCGGCGGAATATTGGGTAGACTAAGAGGGGTTTATTCGGGACCAATAATTATCTTAAATTAAAAATTAAAAATATTGAAATATAATCATCAAAAGTTATAACAGAATTTACAAATAATTATAACAAGTTCCAGAAATTAAAATCAAATGAAATTTAAAATCTTATTTAACGTCCAATAATCAAGTTAATATGCAGAATTCCTGAAAATAAAACAAAGAATCCAAAGACCAAATTTGGAGAACCACTATAAAATGTTCCTATTGCAATTTCAAAAAGATCCACATTTTTCTAAAAAGAAAAAAAAACGCAGATTGTAGGTAAGTCGTTAATTATGTAGGATTTTATTAATTTTGTTTGTTTGTCAATATTGAATTGATTAATTATTGTACAGAATTCCTAAAAATAAAATCAAAAATCTAGGGACCAAATTTGGACAACCAATCAAATCCTCTTCCTTCTCATTTTTATTATCATAAAATCACAAGAAAAAAATATTTGTGAAAAATAATCACCAACGTTTAGGCTCTCATACAGTAGACTTATCAAAGCAAGAAAAATTTGAGCAGGCAGGAACAGCAATGAAACCAAGATGCTCTCTGTGTGATACCTGAGAATCAAGTGAGGGTCAAAATGAAAACCCATTATAAACATACCTAAAATCTGAAAATTTGACCCTAACCGGATATTTCAGGTATATTTATAATGGGTTTGCAGTTTGAACCTCACTTGATACTCACGTATCAGGCGGAGAGCATCGTGGTTTCGTTGTTGTTCCTGCCTAATCAAATGTTTTTTGGCTTAATAAGGGTGCTTGTACGATTGCCGAAACGTTAATGATAATTTTTTACAAATATTTTTTCATTGTGATTGGATAATAATGAGAATACAAAAGACAAAAGAAATAAAAAAGAGAAGGAAGGGGATTTGGTTGATTGCGTTCTGATTTTTGTTTCCGCTTTTTTATTTTTGTACAAAAAAACCTTTTTTTTTTTTCTTTTTTAGAAAAATTTATATATTTTTTTTTAAATCGCAAAAGGAAAATTTTATGGTGATTATTTAAATTTTGTAGCTGGATTCTTGGTTTTATCTTCAGGAATTCTGCACAGTAATTAATAAATTTAATGTTGACAAAAACCTATTATTCGTCCAAAAATGTAGATACCTCAATTTTTGTACAGATTATGGTGAACATCTCAGAAAAAAATCTAAAAATTTAGGACAATGTACATGTTGCAGATAAAGCTTTCACTTATATTGATTTAGAGTTTTAATATTTTCAATCGATTAGAGATTATTTTCTGGCAACATCAGCAGCATTTACTTTGTCCTATTTTTTAATTGTCTGCTGAGATTTTCACTGTAATTTGTATAAAAATCGAGGTAACTAAATTTTTAAACAGATAGTAGGGTTAAGCTCTTTTCCGGTATTCCGGAATTGATTCTCAGAATTAACAAACAAAAATAGGGATAGTCAAAATAATAAACGGGGGACAATTTGGTAATAAAATAAATCTAAATTTTACGAACAAAGAATTTATATAATGTATGAGGGAAAACATTTCAACACAAAATCGGAAATGGTACTTTAATTAAATTAGCGATTGTCATAAACAATTTATCAGATGAATGTGTAAATAATAATGTTTAATGTATAGATGAATAAGTTTTGTTGCATAGAAAACTTTTTAATATAAAAAAATTAACAAAAAAATTGTTCCTTGGAAACATTTCTATACAGAAAACATCTTTACTATACTCTAGACACTTTGTTTTTTTCTTTTTTTTTTTAATAAGATTTTTAATTGCAATTAGTAAAAATGCGTTTTATAATTTTACTAATACAAGAATTAGAACAAATTAAATTTATTTTTAATAATCTAAGGATAGAATTCTCTTCTCAAAAAAACTTTTCATTTCAGTCAGTAATTTAAAAAAAATGTGTTAGTTAAATGCGCATCCCAGATAAAAAATTAACAAAAGACATTCTTGGTGTACACACATTTGGGTGGAAGTAACTTAAACGGAATTTTTTTTATAATGTTTTTTTATTATAAATCACAATTATTTATTGTTGTTGAGCTGTTATAGGTAAAAATCTGTCTAATAATTTGTTCATAACATCGTTAATTTAATTAGCAGCAAAATATTCAGATGGAATATCAATGCTAGCTTATTTCCAAGAAAATTCAATAGGAAAATTATTATTTTTCTAAAAAAAAAGTTCAACTGGGATATCTGTTCCATATATTTGTTATAAAAAATGGAATGAATTTACTTCTAACAATATTTCGGCATATAAGGTAATTTCTGATAAAGTTTAAATTTGGTTCAATGCAAAGGAAAAGTTTAACCTAGAGAAACAAATTAAAATTTAATAATTGTTGATCAAATTCTTTATAACAATAGCAATTATTGACGTGCGGTGATAAGCCCTTCTTATATATCGATCTAGCATTCAATGTAACAAATTTATTATTTATGTTCTATGAGTACCGTTACAATTATATTAACGTTGATTTCTTTTCGAAAATGTTTTTAAAGATATAAAATCAAATTTTTGAAAATGCTAATTTTTTCACTTTATTTGTTTAAGTACTTGGCACGCAAAAATTAATTTCAAAATCCAAGCTAACCAATTAAAAAAAAACGTATTCCTGCTTCAAGAAATAGAGCATGCAGAGGATTACGAATCGTAAATTCTGGCTTTTCACCAGTTAGCTGTTGGGGTTTTTCCTAAAAAAAAAAACATTATTTACATAGATTGGTACAAGTTCTAGAAATTTTTGTAAATGCTAAATATAAATTTTTAAATAATTCTTCACACGAGAAAGAAATACTGTATCATTAATCGGGCAAAGAAACTCGAAATTCGAGTGGGATAATTAAACAATTGGGAATTGATAGAAAAGAAAGACTAAAGAAGGATATCAGTATTCGGCAAATTACAAAGTGTTTTGCATATTTTTGCACATGTGAGCAAAACTAAAGCAATTGTAGATTATAAATGTTATCTTCAAAAAATATTGTGAGTAATACAAAGTATTTTCGAAACGCTTCCACGCATTTGAAATTACTTCCTTTATCTATCTAAGATCTATACCATAACAAAATCACTGAACAAAGTTAAGAACCTGTTTAGATAGTTTTGATTAAAAATAGCTTTGTGTACTATAAATATTCTTTCTTGCATTATATCATTACTTATGACTGTGTAAATCAATATTCATTATAATTATGTAAATTGGCAAAGAAATTTGAATATTGGGTATATTTCTCACCAAGTGAGACTGCACAATAAATAGGGTGGTCCAAAAAATCATTGGAATTTTTTTTCGAATTTGTATACATCTCTTGCGGAAATTTCTTTGAATCGATACAGAGTATAAATCCATTTTCCATTAAAAAAAAATTATATTTAGAGGTGGCTAATACCCCATGAAGTTCAACGTGCATTTCCTACAAGAAAAAAAAGACATTTTTGTGAATTGTATTCAGAATCGTCAATAATAGGTGGATCGCGTTAAAACTAAATATTTATGTCTAAAATTAGCCATAGAGCCCGAATAAAATATTACTTTTTAAATATCACCCCCATAAGTTTATTTTATATGGTCCCAACAAACCCCCAGAAGTGAAAAAGAGGGTTTTGAAAGATTTTGGCACTAATTTTGATTTTTTTGCGTTTTTCAAAATTAAAAATTGCTGATAGTACATAAAAGACTACTAATTATATTTCTAATTAGATGTTTTCTAAATTTTTTAGCCAATTTATTATTGTTTTTAGCAATTTTCTCTTAGAACAGAGATAGAAAGTCGTGATTTTGTATTTTTTTTCTGAAATTGTTTACATTTCAACCACTCTTTACTTAAATTGCGTTAATATTAAAAAAAATTTAGCAGAAAAAATTGTTTAAACAAGTTATTATTCTTTAGAAATATCTTCTCTTAGACTATTGATATAAAATTGCAGTTTTTTTCTGAAATCTTAAACTTTTCGTCCACTTTTTACTTATTGAGGTAACAATGAATGGAATTTAACAAACATGCTTATATAAACAATTGCTTATTGTTTATAACTATATTTTCTCGGAGTAATGCCAAGTAGTTACGGTTTTTTTCTGAAAATTTTACTTGCCATCCACTTTTCACTTAGTGAGGTAATAATCAATGCACGTTGACAAACATGATTGTTCAAATAATTTATTATTGTTTATTAATATCTTCTGCTATATTAATGCTAGATAGTTGCGGTTTTTTTCTTACATTTTCCCACTTTCGGTCCACCTTGTACTTAGAGTGAGTTAGTATTTAAATACATTAAGCAAAGATAATTGTTTAAACAAATCATTTTTGCTAAGCACTATCTTCTCTTAGATAAGTGATAAGAAGTTGCAGTTTTTAATAAAATCTTAAACTTTTTGTTCACTTTTCACTCAGTGAGTAAGTAATAAGCGCAATAAGTGATGCAAGTTAAACAAAATAGTTGTCTAATGAATTTATTATTGTTTATAGCTATCTTCTTTTATACAAGAGCTAGGAAGATGCATTTTTTTCGGATATGTTTAACTTTGCTTTGCTTTTTTAGTTTTGAATAAATAATAAGTAAACATTCAAGAGAATCGTATTCGAAACAATGTCTTTCTTTTTGGTGAATATATTTTTTCTGAAATAAAATTGATATTTCAAATATGCTTCAAATTTTCGACATTGATGTATGCAATACCAAACTTTTATTTTACACTTTGGAATAAATTTCTTGTTGTAATTAAAAAATGTACAAGTTATTTGCAGACCTATTCCTTTCACCTACTACTAATTTTTCCATTTTTTTGTCTCTTGCGCGAGAAAGTTTTTTTCTTTATATCAAATTTTTTGGGAAAAGAGCAAAAATAATTAACTAAAAACAATACAATACTATTTCAAAAAAGATTATTTTTGAGGATTATTTATTCTTCTTTCACAACTAAACAGTCAAAGTATAACAAAAAAATTGCAGAAAAAAGTAGATTTATAGAATTTGTATAAGAAAAGATGGTTATAAAGAATAAGAAATTGTTTAAATAAGAATTTCTGTTAACTTGCATTAATTATTACCTCACTGAGTGAAAATTGATCAAAAAGTTTTAGAATTAAGAAAAAGCCGCAGCTTGTTATGACTTATCTAAGAGAAGATAGTTATAAACATTAATAAATTGTTTGCATAATTATTGTTGATAAATTTAATTAATTATTAACTCACTCCATGTTAAAAGCAGATGAATATTTAAAAATTTTATTTAAAAATCACAACTTTCTGCCATTATTTAAATTACATATTAATAAATTGTTTGAACGATTAATTTTGCTAGCTTGATTCAATTATTTACCTTAATCTAAGTGGAAATTGGAAAAAAGTGAAAAATTTAGAAAAAAAACATCAACTATTTAGAGTTATTCTCAGAGAATGTTATAAGCAATTATAATAAATTGTTTAAAAAATTGTATTTGTTGACTGTGATTAAATCTTACCTGAGTATAATTGAAAATTAGACACAATTTCAATTTTTTTGAAAAAACACGACTTTCTAACTCTATTCTATGATACATTTTCTAAGAAAAATAATAAATTGTTTAAACAATTTATGTAAACATCTCATTATCAGTATAAAGTGATATTTTCTGTTTAATAAATATTTCCCATTAAAAAACCCCGCAAAACAATCATAATAATCCCCAAAAACTCGCAAAACCCTTTTTTCACTTACATGGTTTTTTGGGACCGTTTAAAACATACCTATGGGGGAGGGGGGGGGGGGTGATATTTAAAATCAATTTTTCATTCGTATTCTAAAGCTAATTTAGAATTTTTTGATTTAAATAAATTTTCGGGTGTTATGCATAAATATTCGAAAAACAACAAATATTGAACCACCCTACTAAAAAAGAAATGAGACGAGCATATGATTACTGATATTTTTCAGCAATGATTTTAGTCTGATGAATCAAAAATTTGGAAACCCCTAAAAAGAATGATAAATCAAAAAACAGGTTAAAAAAAATCATTTCAGCAAAATGCTGTCAAAGAAAAAACTTGATTGGTAAATAATGAAGAACTTTTTAATACAAAACCAAAAGCTATTTCCACAACTTCAAGTTTTAAGAAAACAATTTTGAAATATACGAAAAAAACAAGGGTTGATCAATAATAATAAATATTAATCTATCTAACAAAAAAGAATAACTGAAAAATAAAAAAAAAGATCGAAAAGCTTCAAATCAGAAGATTTTATTCAGGGTGTAGTATTTAAAACACCCACACGTCTAAATCTACCATATCCCCTAGCTAAATAATATCAGATTTCAGAAAGGTCTTTCACAAACACACAAATCTCAAATTTCACTCTTCTCTAATTATACTTAAACCGAAAATTAATCAGTGATGGGTTAGTTTTGTTTTCAAAAGCAACTAATTGTGTCACCGTTACACCACATTTTTCCGATTTAAGAACAAACTTTTCACAAATTTACAAATATTTGAATTTCGAAGTGTCTTCAAAAAAATGTTTCAATTAAATTTCTACATTTTTTATGTAATATAGATATTCTTTTTAATTATGGTAATTTGTATCATCCTCATCTAAAATCCGTAAAAAAATTTTTAAAATGTTGAAATTAAAATTTTGTAACATATTTAAAGTTGATTTAAAAAAAGAACGAACCCTTCTATTTTTCATCAATTTTTTATTGAATTTGGCTTTCTATAAAATGGTAACTTATAATGGGGCTAAACGATTTTTGCTTCTAGGAGAATTTTTACCATAAAACTAAATTTTCAAATTGTTGTATACGATGAAAGATAAAAAAATACAAGTTTGCACATGTAAGAAATTAAAAAAAAATCTGTTGGCCTTTTGTTATATTTTGCATTATTTACTAGAAAAAATATTAAAATTTTTTTTTTAATTTCGTATTATTCACAATCATTTAAATAAAAAGATATTATTTTCAAATCTATTAAATAAGAAACTCAAAATATCAACAAATATTTAAATAATTTTTGTTCAATTAAAGAACTTTATAAATTATAATGTAGAAAACTTCTAAATTTCGGCAATGCCATGTTAAATACTTTTAAAGCTTTTCCTTCTTGATAACTTTACTTCTCGGAAGGTGTGGTTCAAAGTTTGAAGTTTTTGGCATAATTATTTATAAGGTTTCTTAATAAAAAATAAATTGTTTTGCTATTTTATTATGATTTCATTTGTTTTATTTAAGAGACTTTTTAGTTATTTATTTTTTCATTCTTTTAGTATTTAATAAAGTTGTTTTTCAGTTCTTAAATTTTGTAATTATTTAAAAAACATTTATATCGATATAATAATTGCGATAAGCACGAAAACCGGGATTTTTCCAGTTTTCATCTTCAATTTTTCGGTTTTTTGTTGATATTGAATTTTTGTGGTCAAAAATTATATTTTTAATTTTCTTATTATTAAAAATATTTTTCATTTTATTTTTAATTTTTAAATTATTTCTTTGATTTCTTTTTAACTTTTTCAGATTTCAAAGCTAATGAAAGTTTTATCTGAAAATTTCTTTTTTCACTTGCATCATTTTTATTTTAAGGAATGCATAAAACGGTATCTTTTCGAATTATTAAATTATTTTTATTGTTTTTGTCTTCAAACAAGACATTCTTTCTTAAAACATTTTTTTCGTATAGGATTTTATTTCTGCAATATTCAATGGAATTTAAAACTTTATTTTTTATTTTCTGCTAGTACAGTAAAGTTATCCTATTGATTTCATGCGATCTAAAGAAATTTCGAAGCCGACAGAATTTTTTGCTTGAAAGAATAATTTTCGAATTTTCTTCGTAAACGATACAAGATATCACAAAAAAACAAGAGGTATTTTTTATAAAAATTTTTAGAAGTTCGAACTTTTTAGTTAAAATTTTTTTTTATCTTCCGTTATTTCTTCAAAACATTCTAATAGAAGACAAAATAAAAAAATGGCTAAAAAATGTGGATTTTTTAAAAATCGACCTCTTATATATTTTTAAACAAATCGTCGCCACTCTGTTTATTTTCAAACTTTTTCAAATTTGCTAATGGATTCTAAAAGAACGGTAAACGTTACCAGAATTTGAAAATAAAATTTTTATATCTAAAATAAATAAAAAATTGTAGAAATTCAAGTAATAAATTACTGTTATTAAGAAAAAAAAGTCAAAATTCAAATATTTTAAACTTTAAGTACCGAACTAGATAACTAACATTTTGATTTAAAATAGGATTATTTACATAGAAAAAATTAGCAACAATAAGCAAAATTAATTTTATTTTTATTGTTTTCTCCAGATTTTGAGCAAAACAATGAATCACTCTGTGATATTGCGATTTTCAATTCTGATTTTCTCGTAATAGAATCCTTTTTGCGATCAAAAATTTTCTACTGACACTGACCATTCCCATGTCTCAGTAGAAAATTTGTATCATTACAACAAAATTGAAGATTTGTTTTTTAATCACTATCCAAAAACAATTTTGAAAACCCATCAAACTGAAATTTCAAAATTCTCCGTCGATTTTCTCGAAATTGGCTTTATTTTTTACATCAAAATTTTTTTACCCGTATTCAGAAACTTAATATCTCAAAAGCACGATTTTATTTTACTTCTAAACCGAACATTCAAGTTTTTTATCGCAATCAAGTTTGGTCCAATTAAGGTTACTATTATTTTGAGATTGTCAAGTATCACATCCGTTTCCTCGATAATTTTTATTTTTATCAAAGACGTTTGTCCTCAATTCGACAATACTTTCGGGCGTGGATATTTGCTTTATCTTTAAAAAATGATTTCAATTTTACAAAATGTTCTTTAACTCTTTTTGAAAATTTCCATTTTGTTGGTCATTAGTTATTAGTATTAGTACTGACATCCTTCAGTTACTGTTACTGAAAAAGAGCTGACTAGTGACTTATTTAAAAAAATAAATTCTTTATAAAAAAAAATTTAAGAGAAGGGTCAAAATATCTCAAGTGTGCCACATTTAAATCGATAGTTCTATTTGCAATCAATTTGTACAGTTTTAGATTCGTTTCTATATCAAAATAACTCCCCTAAAATATTTTTGCAAGAAATTTTTTTTTTAAGTTATTAGCAATCAAAGTGCCTGATCAATTTTTTTCAAAAATGGATTACTCGAGAACGGTTCATCGAAATTCAATAACTGAGTTATGAAATTTATTGTTACGAAGTATACTTCACGCTGAAAAATTGTTCGGTATTAAAAAACATTTTTTTATCGTTTAAATAATCGTCATAGTTTAATCTTCAACAAAGTAAACTGAAATTTTCAACCAAGAAGATTAATTTTCCAGAAAAAAGTATTTTTTAACAAATCCGTTTAAACATTCAACCTAGTAGTTGAATTTTAAACCAAAAAACATAAAATTTCAATAAAAAAATGTAGTAGTTGGTATTTAAATTAAAGATCTCCATTATTTTAAATACCAATGACTAAATTAAAAAAAATGAAAATTCATCTTTTTGGTTTAAAATTCAACTACTAGATTGCATGTTTAAACCAATTTGTAAAAAAAAAACACTTTTCTTTTGTAGAAAATTAATCTAGTTGGTTCAAAATTTCACTATACTTTGTTGAAGATTAAAGTATTTTATTAAAAATTCAGTTTTTGTGTTGAAGTTTCATTAGTTCAGTTAAAAATTCATCTTTTTGTTGGGAAAACTTGTTTTATGGAAGAAAATTATATTTCTTTAAATTAATAACTAATCTTTTCAATGGTTATTTGACTAATCGCATTTTTTTAAAATTCACATGTTTTGATTGAAACTTCATCTATTTGATTGAATACTTAACTACTCTCTTAGAAAACAATATTTTTGGTTGAAGATTCATTTCTTTGGTTGAAAATTCATCTATGCTTAACGATATCTATGCTCACGATACTTTGTAGAAAATTGAACCACTTGATTAAGAATTCATTTTTTCATGAACGTTTATCATTTTAGTTGAAAATTCGTTTCATATTGTACTGAATATAATACACGCAATAATTTTATTCAAAATAATTTATTCTCTAATTATGCCCCTAATCCTTGGCTGAATATTGATCCAAGTTATTTAAAAAAATCATTTTTTTAAATTTAGCTTTATATTTTTTGTTAAAAATTCACCTATTTTGTGGAAAATTGAACTATTTTGATAATATTATTATTTTCCTAAATTGATATTTTTAACTAAAAACTTAAACATTCAACTTTTGGTTGAAAATAGATTTTTTTAGTTGATAATGGATCTATTTTGTTGAAAATTCATTTTGTTTGGTAGAAAATTAATCTTCTTAGTTAAAAATTCATCTTTTTGATTAAAAAATTAACTATGCCCGGTAGAAAGTCGAACCACTTGATTAAAAATTTATTTTCTTAAGAAACATTTATCATTTTAGTTGAAAATTCGTGTCAGCGAGGTCACAAAAAAAAAAATCAATAACTTTTAAACTACTGCAAAATACAAATATTTTTCACCAAAATTTTTGGAAGAGATTGTAGAATCTATTTGAACGTGGACGAATTCTTTCACAGGCGGTGAAGTTTAATTAAGTTTTAATTGTTTGAAATAAAAAATCAGGAACTTTATTGTTAATAACTTTTGACAAAATAAATTTTTCGCAAAAAGATTTTAGGAAAGTTATTTTGATATAAAAACCAATTGAAAACTGCATAAATTGATTGAAAATAGAACTATCGATTTAAAAGTGGCACGCTTGAGTTATTTTTACCCAGAAAGCAGTCACTTCCCATCACTGAAATTAATTCTTCCATAGTTGGCGTTATCCGATAGTCTATTATCCATATCCTCGTCCCGTTAAAAAAAGAGGAGGATAAAAATGTCTTAAAAGATATTCGAGTAAATTGAACAATTAAGTGGAGGTAGATACCTGCCGAATGATGAACAGAATATGAGAATCGATAATGGTATATCGACCCAGCCAGGAACATGAAGGTTGCCTTCAATTTTCTCTGGATCTAGAGCACCTTTGATTCATTATCTTGTGATGATGAGAAAGTTGGAAACTTACTGCAAATTAGACGACCATAAAATCCAGAAAGTCTGCAACTGTAACTGCCATCATCTCTCGAACATCCATTCAGTGAGTTTTCTGATAGTTCAGCTGCCATCTTCCAGTCTTATAAAAAAAAAATTTTCTCTTCTTTAAAATTGATTTTGGACCTTATCATTCAATATCTTGATCATATATTGAAGAGGGTTCCTGAATTTATCGTCCTGTAGTATCTGAAACAGAAAAAGTTTTCATTTACCACTGGAACACGATAACCTTTAGAGGGTAAAAGGATTTATCGACGGAGAGCAAGGCGAGATTGCTAACTCGGAGAGCCCTTCCTTATCGACATTTTGGAAATCTTTATTATCCTTCGTAAGAAAATTAAGGTACAATTAGGCAAAATAAGTCAGCAATTAGTAAATAAAAATAATTAAATGAATGAGTAAGCAAGGTCCAATAAAATACTAATTAGGGCAAAATAAGGTAAAATGATTTATCGACGGAGACCAATACGAGATTGCTAACTGAAAGAGCCCTTCCTTATCGATATTTTGAGAATCGGTATTATCCTTTGTAAACAAGTTCAAAACCTGCGATTCAAATTTTATATCTTTTGTAAATAGTGTTCTAAAGAATTTAATTTGAATTAATAATAATAAAATTATTTAAATTTCGCAGAAAAATGTATATCTTTAAATTAAAAAGTGCGCTGAATTTAAATTGTAAAAGAATTCAAAGTAGTAGAAAACACATTCGCATTACACAGGGCCTTATTCAGGGTTTCTACAATGTCCCAATTTCTAAATTCTTCTAACTAAGGTCAACCACACAAAGCTAGAAAATAAATAATATTAATGCAAAAAAAATTGTTTTTCCATACATTTCAAACACTTGTTAGATGAGTTTTCAAATATAAAATATAAAATATAAATTTGTTAAAAAAGAAAATAATTTTTAACTAAAATGATAAATCTTCCACTAATAATATGAATTTTTAACAAAATAGTTAGTTGAATTTTCAACCCAAAAGATTAATTTTCTACAAAAATGGCCCATTTTCAACAAATTATATGAATTTTCATTTTAAAAAGATCCATTTTCAACCAAAATGAGAATAGTTCAGTTTAAAGTTAGAAAACAAAATTTCAAACAACAAAAAACGAGTTTTCAGCAAATTTGAAATAGGAGTTACATTTTGTACAAAACAGATATTTTTTTAACTAAAAAGAAAACATTCCCATAAATTAGGTGAATTTTTCACAAAAAGTGGAATAGTCAAAGTGAATTTTCATCTAAAATGATAAACCGTTAGCTATAAAAAAATTCAGTTTTGTTTAAATACAGAAGTTTTAACTTAAAAGTTAAATTTTCTACCCAAAACAAAATACTTACATTTTCAGATAGTGATATAAATTTTCAACCACTAAAGTTAATTTTTAACAAAAAAATGTATTCTCAACAAAATAATTCAATTTTTTCTACGAAAAACAATACAGTTTCAATTAAATATATAAATATTCAACTAAAATAGTAAATTTTCAATCCAAAACTAGAATAGTTCAATTTTATATTTCAAAATTTTATTTTTTTTTATTTTAAAATTAAAAATTTTTTATTTTATAGTTCAAAAAAGTAATTTTAAACTAATTTTTTTTGTAACCAAAGAAATGAATTCCTAACAAAAAATAGAAGTCAAATATGATAGCAAACAGAACACTTTTTAAAGAAAAAGAAAACATTCCCATCAAAAAAGATAAATTTTTCTCACAAAAAAAGAATAGTTAAAGTGAATTTTCAACTAAAATGATCAATTTCCAACTAAAAAATATTCAATTTTTAACCAAATACATGAATTTTTAATTAAAAAGATAAATTTTCTACCAAAAATAAAATACTTAAATTTTTAGACAGTGAAATAAATTTTCAACCACAGAAATTAGCTTTCAAGCGAAAAGAATAATTTTTTATTAAAAATATAAATTTCCGAGAAAAATGGAACAGTTACATTGGTGCAATATTAAAGTCCTTTTTGGTTAAAAATGTCAAATAACACGAATTTCGTGAGAATCCATATTTTTTAGTTGAAAATTCAACTACTCAGTTGGAAGTGGAACTACTATGTTAAATTTTTTTTTATAATTGATCATTTTAGATAAAAACTTTTTTCATTCAAAATTTATCTTTTTAAGTTAAAAATTCGAATATTTAGTTTAAAATTCCTGTATTCTATTGCAAATTTTAATTTAATGGGAGAACATTTATTTTTCTTGGTGACTAATTTATCTTTTTGGTTTGAAATTCCTTAGAAAGTTGAAATATTTGCTTGAAAATTAATGTATTTTCTTAAGAATTCATCTACTTTGGTAGCAAATTCATCTTATTGGTTAAATATGTTTTTTTTTTGTTGAAAATAAATTTGTTTCTTATTTAGAATTAATTTTTTTAAATGAAAATGTAACTGGTAGATTTTTTGTCGAAAATTTCTCTTTATTGGCAGACATTTAATTTTCTTCATTAAATAATATACTATTTCATTAAAAATGTACTTCAATTTTATTGAAAATTATTTTTTTACTGAAAATTCAACTATTATTTTTTTGTAGCTGGAAATTTATCTGTTTTAGCTGAAAATTCAACCATCTTTTTAAAATCCGTATTTCAAAAATCAATTAATTTGGTTAAAAATTTAAATAGCTTGTTAAAAATGCATTCCTTTTTAGTTTGAAAATCTATTTTACTGACTGAAACTTCATCTATTTTATTTTTTGTACAAAATTTATGTTTTTAGTTGAAAATTAAATTTTTTTAGATGAAGATTCATCATCTTACTTAAAAATTCACTTTAGCTATTAGATTCTTTGTTGAAAATTTACCTTTTTCGATACAAATGTAATCTTTTTCATACAAACCCATTTTTTTTTTAATTTATTTTTTTACTTTAGAGTTTATACATTTTATTGAAAATGTATCTTTTTTGGTAGCAAATTCAACGTTAGGTTTTAAGATTAAATAATTTTGTTGCGAATTTTTTTTCTTGAAAATTGATTGTCTTAACTAAAGATTCAATTCTTATGTTTTTGGTTAAAAACTAATTTTTTTGGATGAAAAAAATTATTTTGTTGAAAATTGTTTTTTTTTGGGTTTTAACATTGATTTTTCTAATATTTTCACTATTCTAATTTTGGTTAAAAATTAATATTGTTTAAATAAAAAATCATGTATTTTGTTAAAGATGAACCTTTTTGGTGAAAAATTAATATTGTGGGTTGAAAATTCAACTAACTATTTGGTTAAAAATATATTTTTTCGGTTAAAGATTCATCATTTTAGTTAAAAATTTATAACATATTTTCCATTTTATTATTTATATTTTATTATTTAAATTTAGCGCATTTTCCAATTTGAAGCGATACACTTTCACGCGAAATTTAAATAATGTAATGATCAATAATAAAGATAGAAAGTACGATTTTTAAAATCTTAATTCAAAATGTTCATTAATTTTAATTAAATTCTCAAAGCGCACAAAGGTCAAACATATTGTCGTGCATATTCTCATAAGCTTTCGTATAATAAAAAAATTTCGCGTGCAATTAATTTTTCTTTTTTAATTTATTTAAAGAATCGTTGTTTACAACTTTGTTTAAGTTGACAAGGATACCGTTTTTATAAAAATATAAATAAAAAATATATTTATAAAACTATATTTTTTAATTTTGCAAAAACTGAGGAGTAATTTTGACACCAAATGGAAAAATTTACCAAATTTTCATTTTTAATTCAGTGCCTCAAAAAAAGAACAACTTCAAATTTAAAGCAATCAAAATTCAATTTAACATATAATTATAATATAAGTACGATTACTATAGTTTCCTAAGTTACATTTTTTTCAAAAATAATCAGAGCTCACAAATAGTTAGAAATGATAATAATATAAAGTAAAAAAAATTATAGGTAGAAAAGGGGAATTTTTCGGAAAAGCTAAATATGTTGTTGTGTGTTTTTGGACACCAAGTGGTACTATTTTAATTCTTTTTAGGTTTCGAGATTAGGGCATTTTTAGCATTGTTCAATTTTTTAATCTCTTAGGAGTAGAACACGAGGGTGCTCCAAAAGAGCTAGGTGAATGAAACTTTTTTTGGTATTTCCGGACATTATATGGAACTACAGTGAAACTCTTTAATAGCTCTCCCTTCTATAGCCCTTCCGAGAATTGAGGCCGTGCCGCAAGTAGGTGTAACAGGAGTTGCGCGGTGTGCGCGAGATATGTGGCTGTCACTCAGGCGAGCACTCAAGCATGAAGAAACAAAAGCGGAGCGGGTTATAATGAGTTAGTTCCCACCCACTGTCAGCCCAAAAATTGGCGCTATAGAAGCGTTTCACTGTATTTAAATTCAGCAAATAATAGGTTCTGAGGTTAAGGCATCTTCAGGTTTTTTCCTCGATTTAAAAAACATTCGAATAGTAGAAAAGGGGGTTGCTCCAGAAAAGCTAGGCAGATTAAACTTTTTTTAGTATCTTTGGACATAAAATAAAATAATTTAAATTCATATAATTTTAGATTTTGAAAAAGGGTCTATTTCAGAATAGCCAAGCGGGTGAAATTTGTTTCAGAATCTTTCGACATCAAATGGAACTATTTGAATTTATAAAATTTTAGGTTTTTGAATTGAAAATTGTTTTTCGACTTTTTAATATGTTAATGTTAGGAAACAGTGGTGTTCCTGAAGCGCTAGGTGAGTGAAACTTTTTGGGTGTCTTTTGACATTAAATGGATCTATTTTTGAAGGAATAACATTTTAGTTTTAGAAGTTAGAGTATTTTAAAATTTTTCCTATATTTCCTATATTGGCGGAAGAAACTTTTATCGGAATATTAGGATACAAATAGAACTCTTTAAAGTCATAAAATATTATTTAAAAACATTTTTTGATTACAAAAAATTTTAATGTTAAAAAACTGTTCGGTTCCAGAAGAGCTGGACGGATAAAACTTTTTTTCGTATTTTTACTGTTTAAATATTTTATTTGTAGAAAACGGGCCTGCTCCAGATAAGCTCGTTAAATTGAATTTTTTTCGGTATCTTTGGAAATCAATTGTAGCTACTTAAACTCATAAAATTTTATGGTTTTAAATTTGTCGACTTTTTTTGATTTTCTCATATATTAATTGTAGAAAAAGGTGGGTGTCCGGAAGCGCTAGGAGGATAAAACTTGTTTGGGTATCTTCGCACATTAAATGAAACTATTTTAGGCCTTAAAATTTTAGGTAATGAAGTTAGGGCATTTTCAAAATTCGAAATCATTAAATTTTAGGTCTCGAAGTTAGGATATTTTTAATTTTTTCTTATATTTCAATCTCCTATTTATAGGGGTTGACATCAAGTGCGTTATTCAAGATCGAAGGGACCTTTTTGGCATCTTTTTGGTTTATTCCGGAAGTGCTAGTTTCAGTCATACGATTTTATGACCAACGCGAAATTTTTTCTTAATTCTTTTTTTGTTGTTGTGAACGTTGCAAACTTCAACAAAGTTAAAAATCCACAATCATTTTGAGAATTTTTCTTAAATTTTCCATGATAACCACGATAGTGAACAGACGCTGTTTTTTAAAATCAATTCACAGAAAAAATGGTGCTTTCAACGGTTATTTTGTCCCCCTAAAGAACGAAATACATTAAGATGCAAGCTCACCCGAGAAAATAATACCGGGCAAAGAACCTTCCGTAAGGGAGAAGATTTTTCTATGAACAAGGGCTTTATTCCATAGAAGTCGTGAAAAGAATAGGGCTAGGTCATGGATGAACAATAAGATCATCTATCCTACTATCCAGAACTTATCCCCCTGACTTTTATTTCGAATCTATTTTCCTCCTATTCTATTAAACAAAACCTTTTGTTTACGAATATTTTTTACTGAGGGGCATTCTGTACATAGCCCAGAAAAAATGTTTATATATAGCTTATTTTCATTTTTTCCAAGAGAGACAGTTTTGAGTAAAATAATCATAAAATGCCGCACAAATTTTTTTATTTAATTTAAGATGAAAAATAAAGAATTCGAATATTTTTTTCTGGAACGCTAAGTGAAAATCGCTTTTCATAAATATTGAGTAAATGGAAAAGTTTTGTGTGTCAGGGTACTCGATTGATTTGAATAAAACGCAAGGTAACAATGAACTCGAGTTACAAAGCTCTTTTCTGTTATCCTGAAAACTGTCCCGGTTCCGTAGAAGTTCTGTATTTTTTGTAAAGGAAATTCAATATGAAAAAAAATAATCTCGCCAGCAAAATTCAATTTGGTGACAAAATGATTTGTAAGGGTTTGAAAATAACTTCATTACTTGCTGAAATCATTTCTCAAATGAAATTCTTTATCCGGTTAAACCGTAAAGTCGATCAAGGTCTTCGGGAAACTCACGGTTTGATGTTTCCGAAGGAGTTGCGCCGGCATCAGAATGAGCATAATCGATATCTTTGGGCACTTGTGAAATTACAATTAATTTCCTTCTGAGGTACACTTATAACTGATCTGAACTTTGGAAACACACAGGATCAAAGCGTACCAAGCTTAATACAGTATGAATAGTTCAATCTATCGATATTACAATATTATTAGACGTACTTCCTAATTTGCGCCCACTCACTTAATCCTTCCCTTCCATTCCATTTCACAACTTCTTCCTCTAATACTTCCCCCTCTCCTCAGTTCCCAGTTAACACTTCCTTTCACCTAGTTCCCTTCACCGACCATCATTTTCCTTTCCTACTCGCCCTAATCTGTAATAGTTTACCTACTTCCCCTTTTATTTCTCCCATTTTCTCCTACACACCCACTCCTCACTGCCACACCACTTATTTCTCTACCCTAACTCTTCCTAATTTGTCTACCCGAACTATCACTTCCTTCCCTCTACTCACCCTAGTCTCTAATAGTTACATCTACTTCCGCTCCTATTATTTCTCTTCAGTTCACCTACACCCCGACTCTTGCTTCCACTGCCCTCATCACACTAAAATTAATTACCCTAATAACCAATCACATATACTCCTTTCTATTCCTTATGTTACCTCACTTCTACACCCCTTACTTCTTCTATTTCCACTTACTTCATTTCCCTTCACTTCCCATACGAGATTGAATCCGGCGTTCGATACGAGGTTCAAGACAAGATCCGAGGCGAGATTTGAGATTATATTTATGAAGAGATTCGAGAATCAAGTCGAAATTCAAGACATGATCCGAGGCGATACGCGAGAAAAGATTCCAGACAAAATTCGAGACGAGATGAGCTAAAATGAGCTATACACAAGATACATTACCGTTTTGAGAGGGGATGCCTCTCTTTTCCCCCTTTTTCAAGAATCCCGCCCCTCCTGCCTTTATCTTATTTTTTGGGGTAAATGTAAACTCAATTAATAGAAACCAATAAGAACATCCAATTATTTTTACTTAAAAGTTTTTTTTTAAAGACTTATATTATTGTTTAGGAATTCGTTTTGTTTGGTTAAAAATTCTACTATTTGGATGATTTTCGCAACTTTTGTTGAAAATTCTTCCCTTTTAGTACAAAATTAATCTTATTGGTAAAAAATGTATAATTTTTGGTTAAAAATGCAACTACTTTGTTCCAAATTAATATTTTTGTTTTGAATTTCACTATTTTTCATTTCAAATTAAACTTTTTCTTGTTAAAATATGACCTATTGCGTCTTTTATTAAGAATTATTGGCGTTTTTGGCTTCCGAATTCTGAAATTTCATAGAAAATTAAACTATTTCATTGAAAATAAAGTTTTTTGTTGAAAGTTGATCATTTTCGTCAAAAATTAATTTTCAACAGAACCGTTGAATTTTCGACCAAAAATGATAAATTTTGCACTAAACAGTTAAATTTTGAAAAAAAAATAATTTAAATTTTGGCAAAGTAGTTGAATTTCTAACCAAGAGTGAAAAAATAACTTTAAACAAAGCAATTTAATTTTTAATCAAGTGGTCTAATTTTCAAATAAAAAAGATTCAAGTGAACTAAATAGTTAAATTATCAAACAAAACGATGATTTTTTACTAAAAAGATTACTGTGTCACTATAAAACACGATTTTTCGGCAAAATAGTTGACTGGTTTAATCTTCTATTGAAATAATTTGAATTTTTCATCAAAAGTGTGTGTTTACCAAAAAGTTTAATTTTTGTAACAAACATATAATTTTCAATGAATTCGAAAATTTTGCTAATAATTTTGATTGGCAAACGTACTGAACGTAATTTAATTTCGTAACGTTACTTCCACAGACCCTTTCTCCATAGTTCCCAACTATA
>NC_046663.1:36918209-36966646 GCF_010883055.1 Belonocnema kinseyi | reverse complement strand
TTGGTAATGTAGTTTATAGATGGCCCCGAGGAAAGGAACGAGTTTTTCCAAGTGGAAAACGTAAGTTCAAGTCAGACACCGAAACTTCTAACGCATTTGCAAAACTTTCCCACCAAACAGAGGCGCACAATATATCACTTTAAAGTTTGGTTACTGTAGTCGCCAGAAAGTGATCTACATGTATAATTTCCATCTTATCTTTCATGTTTATGTGAGCAATAGTTGAAACTGGTTTCTAGACTTCTACATAAGAAATACAATATTTTAGGGTATTTTCAGTTATTAAGCAAGAATAATTAAGCTTTTAACTTCAAAAATAATCATTTTAAATAATAATAAAAAAAATTTTTGTACAACATTTTTTTGTTCACTAAATTATTGAACTTGCAAGATAAAATTAAGCGGTGATAGAATAATTAAAGAATTTTCTATACAGATCAGTTGAATTAACCAAACATGAAATAGGTAAATTTTCAGTCACCAAAGTAGTTCTTAAGTTTAAAAAATTGTTTGCAACAAAACAGTTCAGTTTCCAGCTTGAGAAATGAATTCTTAACTACAATTTTGAATTGTCTACCAAAAATTCATTTTTAAGAAAGTATTTCAACTTTGAAATCTAGTTTTTTAAATTTTAACCAAAAAGATTATTTTCTTCTGGAAAAAATAAATTTTTAACAAAGTTCAACAGCTCTGAAATAAAAAAATTAATTTTCAACTAAGAAAGATGAATTTTCGAACAAATAGATTAATGTACTACCAAAAAAGACTTTAAAACTACTTGTTAATTTTATAACCAAAAAGGTGAATTTTTAAACAAAAAAGTTAATTTTCTATCGAAAAAAAAACATTTTTTTTTAAATTCAAGAATTTTCAACCAAAAAGTTGCACTTTTAACTTAGAAAGATGAATTTTCAAACAAAAGGATTAATTTATTACTGGAAAAAGAAATTCTTAACGAAATTCAAGAATCCTTTAGCAAAAAAATAAACTTTTAACTAAAAAAGATGAACTTTTAAACATAAGGATTAATTGACTACCAAAAAAGACGAATTTTCAATAAAATTCAAGATTTCTCATTCAGAAACCTTAAATTTTAGAAAAGAAAGGAATATTGTAATTTTTACGAAAGTAGTTCAACTTTAATACCTAGTTGTTAAATTTTTTAAATAAAAGATGGATTTTCAACTAAAAAACATGAATTTTTAAACAAAAAGATGAATCTACTTAAAAACACGAATTTTTCAGAATGGAAGATTCCTGTAACAAAAAGCTAAAGTTTTAACTTGAAAGAATGAATTTTTAAACAAAGGGATTAATTTACAACAAAAAAAACACTAATTTTTAATAAAATACAAGAATTCTTAACCAAAAAGTTGAATTTTCCACTAACAACATAATATTTTAAATAAAAATATAAATTTTCTACGAAAAAAATTTATTATCTAGAATCGTAGGAAAACTTTACCATATGTACTTTTAGAAAAAAATTTCTCCAATTTCTAAAAAGTAAAGGTAAAGGTAAAAAGTAATGGTACGCGTAACGTTACTTTGTCTTGAACCCCCTCCCCCTTACTCGTTATCAACCGTGCCTTAAGGAGTCAAATACATCGGTTGAGATGGTTTTTGAATGTTGACTGAACGAGAAGGGAACGTTTGATATAGCAATCATATTAAGGTATAGTTCGGTACTTGAACCCACTGTATTGTACGGTAGCGAGATCTTTACCCACATCAAAAAAGGATAGAAGTAAAGTTAACGCTATTATTGGATATTACATGGTAAAACACTAATGGACAAAGTCAGTAATGAGCGGGTCCTCAAAGAATGCGGTGTAAAATAAATATTGTCTGACAAGAGTGAAATACATGTGTTGCGATGCTTTGGCATGTTGAACACATGGAAAGAGAACATTTCATGAAGCAATAATATTTAGGTATAATTCTACATGCACAACCACTGTGCTATATGGTATAACTTGAGATATAAAAAAAATGGAAAGGAGTAAAGTGTAAGTGGTTCGCATTTAATTCCTGCGGATAATATATTTTAAAACGCTAATGGACAAATTCAGTAATGCGTGGGTGCTTAAAGACTGCGGTGTAAAGGTGAGTGAAATAAATCTTTTGAGATGGTTTGGACATATTAAGAGAAAGAAAAGAGTACGTTTGATGAAGCAAACATATTTAGGTATAATTATTTTCTTGCACTCACTGTGCTGTACGGTAGCGAGATCTTGAAACACGTCAAAAAAGGATAGAAGTAAAGTTAACGCGGTTTGCATGTAATTCCTGCGGATATTATATAGTAAAACGCCTATGGACGAAGTCAGTTGTGAGTGGGTTCTTGAAGAATGCGGTGTAAAGGAAGCACTGTTTGACAAAAGCAAAATAAATCTGATGAGATCGTTTAGAAATGTTGAGTGAATGAAAAGAAAACGTTTAATGAGGCAAACATATTTAGGTATAATTCTGTACTCGCACCCACTGTGATGTAAAAAATAAAATGGAAGGAGTAAAGTGTACGCGGTTCATATTTAATTCCTGTGGGTATTAAGTGGTAAAACACTAATGGAAAAAGTCAGTAATGAGTGGGTCTTCAAGGAATGCTGCCCGCGTGAAAAAAGTTTGCATGGCTCAAGCATGAATATTCTTCAGAACATGTAAGTGTAAGAAAAAATTAGCCTGCGTTAACAATGAAAATCTCATGTTTGCCAATAGACGACACGTTTCTAAATGGCAGGTTCGCTACCCGAGTGCACCGCACCGGTTCTCGCACCAGGTAGTGTAGCACATTTACTTTATAGAACTTTTTAAGAATTTAAATTGTGCCAATTGCCAAAATAACTACCAATAGTGTAATGAATCTAGTCACGCACTAGGTAGCTTCGCCTGTATTCTACGCAATGTTTTTCAAAATTTAGATTGTTTGAACAGCCAAAATTACTAAAAATTGTCAGCCGACGATCCGGGTGCACCAGGTCGAGCACCAGGTAGTATAATACGTATTCTACGAGAACTTTTTACAAATTTAAATTTTGTGAATAATGGAAACAATTCCAAATGGTCAGTCGACGACTCGGGTGCACCAGGTCGCGCCCCAGGTAGCTTAGCACGTATTCTACGAGAACTTTTTCAAAATTTAGATTGTTTCAACAGCCAAAATTGCTAAAAATTGTGTGTCGACGATCTGGGTGGTCCAGGTCGAACACAAGGTAGCTTAAAACGTATTCTACGAGAAAAAAATTTAAATTTCGTGAATAATGAAAACAATTTCAAATGGTGATTCAACGACCCGGGTGCACCAGGTCGCTCCCGAGGTAGCTTAGCGCATATTCTAGGAGAACTTTTTCAAAATTTGGATTGTTTCTAAAGCCAAAATTACTAAAAATGGTGTGTCGACGATCCGGGTGCTCCAAGTCGAACACAAGGTAGTTTAAAACGTTTTCTACGAAAACTTTTAAAAAAATTAAAATTTTGTCAATTATGAAAACAATTCCAAATGGTGAATTGACAAACCGGATGCACCAGGTCGCTCCCCAGGTAGCTTAGAACGTATTCTACGAGAACTTTTTCTAAATTTAGATTGTTTCAACAGCTAAAATTACTCAAAATTGTAAGTTGACGATCCGGGTGCAACAGATAGAGCATCAGGTAGTATAATACGCATTATACGAGAACTGTTTCAAAATTTAAATTTTGTGAATAATGAAAATAATTCCAAATGGTGAGTCGGTCACCCGGTTGAACCAGGTCGCACCTCAGGTAGTTTAGCACATATTCTGTGAGAACTTTTTTAAAATTTAGATTATTCCAATAGCCAAAAGTAATAAAAATTAGAGTCGACCTGAGGCGCAACCTGGTGCACCCGGGTCTTCGATTAACCTTTGAATTTGTTTTCATTATTCACAAACTTAAAATTTTTTAATTTCTCCTAGAATACGTTCTATACTATATGGTGCTCGATCTAATGCACGCGGGTCGTCGACTCACAATTTTTAGTAATTTTGGCTGTTGGAACAATCTAAATTTTGAAAGAGTTCTCGTTAAATACGTGCTAAGAACATTGGGCGCGACCTGGTTCACCCGGGTTGTCGACTTACCATTTGGAATAGTTTTAATTATTCACAAAATATGAATTTTAAAAAAGTTCTCGTAGAATACGTAATTAACTACCTGGTGCTCGACCTGGTGCACCCAGATGGTCGACTTACAATTTCTAGTAATTTTGGCTGTGCAACAATCTAAAATTTGAAAAAGTTCTCGTGGAATACGTACTAAGCTACCTGAGGTGCGACCTGGCGCACCCGGGTCGTCGACTCACCATTTAGAATTGTTTTAATCATTCAAAAAATCTAAATTTAAAAAAAGTTCTCGTAGAATACGTAATTAACTACTTGGTGCTCGACCTGGTGCACTCGGATGGTCGACTCACAATGTCTAGTAATTTTGGCTGTTGGAACTATCTTAATTTCGAACAATTTCTCGTAGAATACGTGTTAAGCTCTACCTGGGGCGCGAACTGGTTCACCTGGGTAGTCGCATCACCATTTCGAATTGTTTCCATTATTCACAAAATTCAAATTTTTTTAAGTTCTCGTAAAATACGTGCTAAACTACCTGGTGTGCGACACAGTGCATCGTAAGATTTTCATTTTTAATGCAAGCTCATTTTGTCTGACACTTAATATTCATTTGTGGTTAGCGCGTCCTAAGCATGGGAAACGGACAGGAGCAAGGCTTGCGCCATGATGCCATTCAGCTGTGACCCATGATTCAGCCAGATATTTCCAAGGGTCTTGCCATGCTTGAGCCATGCAAACTTTTTTCACGCGGGTGTGTAAAGAAAATACTGTCTGAGAAGAGTGAAATAACTCGGTTGAGATGGTTTGGGCATGTTGAGCGAATGAGAGAACGAGACCTGAACATACGAAAAAACGAATAGGAGGAGAGTTATTTTAGGGGGATCTAAAGTTAATCCTTTCTATGAAGTACATCCCTTACCTTTTACCATCCCAAAATTTCACTGAATGAGTTCCTTGATCTTCGGTAGAATAACGAGGCTAGAACAAGGTTAATTACGCTTTATGGTATAATAATAATTATAATCAATATTTACAGACAAAATTAGAATCGTGTAACATTTTTAGTAAGAAATTTTTTATAAATGAAATTAAACAAATTTAAACTGACATTTTTTTAGTTTTTTATTCTCATGCTTGAGAATAATATGGAGAAAAATTAATCAAAAGTGACATAGTTCTAACCAAAAAAGTGATTAAAAGTGACTAATGTGTATCATTGCCGTGACTTATGTTCTTTTGAACAGTTCACCAACATTTCAACAGTTCTCCTTGTGAACTGTCAGAAATTTAGATTAAATTCATAAGACTTAAAAAAACCTAATTCAATTTCAAAAGAATTAAAATAAATAGGGAAAAATTATAAAATACACAAAATTTAATTGATTTTGGTAAAATTGGAATGAATTTAAAGGAGTTTCTTGAAAGAAATTCTTCAAACCTCATATAAAATATTTTAAATCCCTTAAACTCACTCAAATCCTTATAAATTGACTGACCCGAGACCTAGGTTCGAAAAGAGATTCAAGACGGGGTTTAAGGCGAGATTCGAGACGAGATTCAAGACAATATTCGAGACAGGATATAAGACGAGATTAGAGACGATATTTAAGAAGAGATTTGATAAAAGACTTTAGACGAGATTCGACACGAGAGTCGAACGAATAAGAGGTGAGATTCGAGATGAGAGGTACATAAGAGGGAGGAGGAAGAGCCTTAAATGACTCAGTAGTTTACAAAAACCTAATTTGAAACGCATGTTGCCTAATTTGACTATTTTGTATCTTCTATTTTGTGTGTTGACACAATTGATCAAATTATTCGAGACACATAAAGCCACTATAAATGTAAATTTTGGTACTTTCTCTTTATCAAATAATTACGATGGCGTGAACATGAAATGGTGGATACTGGATAGTCTCTAGAGATTTGACAGGAAACTTCTATAAGCTACGCCCTGACTGTTTGAAGCAGATACAGAATTTGTGAGGTAATTCATATTTCCAATATTTTATCCGTCATCCGAAAAATAATTTAAAAACTTTTGAGCCAAAAGTACCCATAATTTCAACCAGGTAAACTGGCAATTTATATTTAAAATGTGTATTATAAGTTAGTATAAACTTTGGACTAATTTGGTTTCAATATCAGAAAGTTCAGAATTTTTCGAAATGTAATTACTCCAACGAAGTTTTATCGAACGAAAATTTTTCTTAAAAAATAAGAAATTCAATTTTCCATCAAAACTATACGAGACATGAAAAAATGTTACCAAGAAAAATTGTTTATCTCAAAAATATGAACAAATTTCGTTGAAACCATTTTTTTGATAAGACGCGTTTTTTGTCTTAATCGTGAAAAACTTTATTCAAAATAAAGAATTTAATTCCTTTGTCAAACCATACAAGTTACAAAAAATTAAAAGACAAAAATGTACCTACAAAAAAGACGTACAAATTTTTTGTTAACCATTTTTGGAAAATAATTTTCTGATAGGGCGCGTGGTTTCTGTTTCAATCGTAAAAAAGATTAATTTTCAACCAAAATTGTAAAATTATATTTTCTGTAAAAAAAACTTACTTTTCAACCAAATAAGTTTAATTTTGAATAATTACAGAAAGAAATTTCGGTAAAAAGAGATGCATTAAAAAAAACACGAATCTAAGTAAATAATGTTATTTGTTCAATCAGGTTATTAAATAATGTGCTTATATTTATTATTAAATAGGGTTAATTAATCGTCAAATATATGGAGAAACGAGAAAAAAGTCTGCCTCGACCCGGATTCGAACCGGGGAAGCCACTATGCATAACGCTCCATTTATGGATAGTGGCGTTCCCGGTTCAAATCCTGGCTAAGACAGAATTTTTCTTGTTTCTTTAAATATTAGACCATTACTCGACAATATTTAATATTTTAATTAAAAAAAAAATATTAAAGACTTCACCTAATTGAGTAACGGCCCCCACTATGTTATTAAATAAAAATGCAGGTGCAAATTTAAACACCTATGTAATTCTTAATTTCTATAATAAACTTTTCATTATTATGGAATTATATATTAATAATTCTGTGCTTAATAATGAATCAAAAATCGAATAAATTCGTAATTCTTCGTCCGAAAATCCAAAAGAAGTTCTTGTTAAACTTAATTTTCAGTAAGTGCTGAGGGTGAGAGAAAAGCACGTATCGTTGGAATTGCCAATATTGCCCTCATTTCCTGTTCAACGACTCCTTAAACAGTAATGGACTCGTTTTAGTGAGAAAAGAATAACGGTGGAAGTGCCAGTTTCGAAGTTTCTAAAGGGTACCTGACAAAAAGAGAATTGTAACAAGCACTTTATTCACAAGTAAACTAGCGATTTATCGAGATTTATCTGATTTAATTCCCAAAATAAATCGAGTTTGGGTAAAAAAATGTTTCTTAATAAGAATGGTTATAATTAACCCTTTTTATAATTAATATGCATTAAATTACAAGGTAACTATTTATTCTTTTATTTTTTTTCCAAATTTCAAAAATCAATCTCACGGAAATTGGGCTTTCGTTCAATTAGCCTAATTTGAGACATCAAAATATAACACATAACTTCATAGTATATTGTGCACCGATGCAACGAAATAATCTTTTTACGGCAGAGCTTTATAAAGAGCCTTAAAAAGAATTTCCTTTCTCGGTATGATTCAGTGTGAGAAGTGCCGCGCCGAACTGTCCGCGTGGGTCGAAGTAACAAACATGCATGCGCGCGCATTTTCGCGTACAAGAAAGTACACTTTAACGTCCGGGGGAAATTCAAGTTAACTCTTCTACGCCTCGGCTTCACCTCGTTTTTTCACACCCACTCTCGGCCGTAAAAAGACTATTTCGCTTCCGTGGTGCACAATATACTATTATTTAATTTAAAATATGACCTGAGGTTTTAAACAAATACCAGAATGTACTGAATATATAAACGGCATTTTTTAAAACATTTCAGACCCTACATGCATTCAAAGCATTTTATAATCATTGTAAACCACCTTTCATGACCATCTCTGAATGGCTACATTGTGTTTAACTGAATTTATTGAACAGTTTGAGAGTCGGGAATTTTTCATAGAAATATGGAAATGAATTCTTCTAAGCAAAATAATTATGGGTACTATGATAAGTTTAATTTAAAACGCTCTAAATTCTTAAAATTATGATTGAAAATATTGCATTTTCAACAGACAAGAAAATTTTTTAACCAAATAGACCAATTATTAACAAAATCCATCTTTAACCCGGAAATATCAAATTGCAAAACAAAAAGAATGAATTTTAAATCAATAAATAGAATTTTTAATATATAGCTAAAAATTCGCCTTTTTGGCGGAATTCAACTATTCTTAATTGAAATTTTTAATAAATTCTGAAACTTTAACAATCACATGTTTCCTTGGAAATTCATTTTTTTTAAGTGGAATCAACAATTAGGTAGAAAATTTATATTTTTAGGTACAAATTAAACTACTTTGGTGTAGAACAAACAAATTTGGTTCAAAATTATACGATTTATTTGGCAATTTAACTATTCTCTTAGAAACTCGTTCTGCATGTTTCTTTCTATTTGAGTACACAATTATTCAGGTTTACTGAAATTTAAACTATTTAGTTTATAATTAAACTATTTTGCTTAAAAAATCGATTTTTTGATAATTCAACGATTTCATTTTTAATTAATAGTTTATTTTTTTGAGTTGAAAATTTAACTGCTGTTTTGTTGAAAATACATTTTTCTTGATTGATATTAACTTTCTTTTCGGAAATTCTTCTTTTCAGGTTTAAAAGTCAACATTTTTCTAGAAATGTAGCTATTGCATTTTTGGTCAAAATTTTTCCTTTATACGTTGAAAATGTAACTATTTGGTAGATAATTCACGCGTCGTTAGTTGAAAACCTGTCTATACTGGTAGAAAATTAATCTTTTTTGTTACAGGCTTATATAATTGGTTAAGGATTAAACTATTTTATTAAAAATTCTTTTATTTATTTAATTCATCTGGTTGGTAACTCGTTTTTTTTTAAATCAGGGTTTTTGAGTGCAAATTTAACTGTTCCATTTCTGTTTGAAAACTTATCTTTTTTAGTTCAAAATTCCACTATTTGTTTGTCAATTTATGAGTTTTATTGAAAATTCGTCTTCTTAGCATAAAACTTCAGATATTTGGTCCAAAATTCAATCGGTTTTTTGAAAATTTAATGATTTTGTTGAAAATGTAAACATTTCGTTATAGTTATACTTTCTTTGGAAGAAATTCAACCATTCTGAAGAAAACTCTTCCGTCTGGATTGTAAATTTATCTTCACTGGTAGAAAAATCATCTTTCTTTATTGAAAATGCATCTCTCTTGATGGAAAATGATTTTTGTTACAAAATTATACTTTTCGGGATGAACTTCAACTGTTTAAAAAAAAATTTATCTAGGGTAGATTGCCCCTCCCTCTGACTTTGGAGAATCACATAATATGGGAACCGAGTTGGTCCAAATATTTTTTCTCGAAATTGCATGTATATCACCCGGAAATTTGTTCAAAACGACGAGAAAATAAATCAGTTTTTTTTTTGAAAAAAATAATATTCAATAGTGTCGCAAGCCCGATGAAGTTTCCGAAATATTTCTCATAAGAAAAAAAGAGTTTTAGTCAATTTTATTCAGAATCATCATTATCAGCTAAATCAAGTTGAAACTCGACATTTTTCTTCATAAATTACCATAGAATACGAACAAAATATTACTTTCTAATATTACCCCCATAAGGCTGTTTTATGAGGTGCCAAAATAACCACATAAAGGAAAAAGTGAGTTTTGCGAGTTTTTGGCGATAATTATGAAATATTTGCATTAAAAAAAATTTTTAATTGTATTTTAAACATAAAATACTACCTTTTACTTAAAATCCAGATGCATGTAAAAATTTTAAAACAATTTATCATTGTTTTTAGCAATTTTCTCTTGAAATCGAGATAGAAAGTTACGGTTTTTTAAAAATTGTCCCTTTTTGTCATATCTTCAATAAGAGTGAGTCAAAGAATTAATTCATATTAACGAAATAAAGTGTTTAAACAATTAATTATTATTGCTGCTGATAATTATTATTGTTAAAAATTATTATTATTATTGCTAATAATATTCAATTTAAATAATGCTAGAATGCTGCAGTTTTTTCTAAAATTTTTAACTATCAGTAAACTTTGCACTTAGAGTGAGTTTATAATTGATTTACTTTAGCAAAAATAATTATTATAACAAATTATTATTGCTTATAACTATCTTAGTTTTTATTAATGCTACAAAGTTGCATTTTCTTCTGCGATTTTTTACTTTTCGTCCACTTTTTACTTATTAAAGTAATAAATAATGCAAATTAACAAAGGTCTTTAAACAAATTATGAATGTTTACAACTATCTTCTCTTAGAGTAATACTAAAAAGTTTTTTTTCTAACATCTTTTATTTACTTTGACTTTTTAGCTATGAAGATATAATAAGTAAACTTCAACAAAAATAATATTTTTAATAGTATTGTAATTTTCTAACTAAGGAAATAATTTTTTCTATTCCCCAAATGTTAAAAAGAAATTATTTGTTGGAATAATTATTCCTGTTAAACTGAATTGATGATTACTTCTTTCCAATTGAAAAGTGGAACAAAATGTAAAAATATTTAAAAAAAACGGCAACTATCTAGTATCAATATAGAAGAAGATAGCTATAAAGAATAACAATTAGTTCCAAAAAATTATTCTTGCTAAATTAAATTAAATTAAATTAAATATTAACCGACTCCTAGTGAAGAGTGGACAAAAAGTTGAAAATTTCCGGGAAAAACAGCAATTTTTATCATTAGATAATATTCTTAACAGTTATAATAAATTGGTTAAAAAAATATTTTTGTTAACATTAATAAACTGTTACGTCACTCTAGTTGAAAGTTAAACAAAAAGTTCAATTCTTTTGAAAAAATCGCTAGTTTCTATGTCTATTTTAAGAGAAATAGCTGAAAACAATAAGGAATTGTTTAAAAATTTATTATAATCTATTTATTATTACAAAGTAGCATTTTATGTATTAGAAACAATTTTAATTTTCAAAAATGAAACAGTTATAATTATCGCCAGAAAGGCGCAAAAATCTTTTTTTCACATATGGGTTTTTTTGGGACCATAACAAACAGACTTACTGAGGTGGCATTTAAAAAGTAATGTTTATTCATATTCTATGGCTATTTGTAAAGAGAAATGTTGAGCTTCAACTTGATTTAGATTATATTGACGATTCTGAATAAAATTTGAAAAAATGTCCTTTTGTCTTATGGGAAATAATGGATTGATTTTTTTGTAAAAATTCGAGGAAAAAAATTTTCCAATATACTTTTGGACTACCTAATGTGGACGCTCTGTGCTATCTGTACATGTATGCAGAATAGCTATTAGAGACATTAATGAAGGCAAATGGTTTAGGTGCAATTTCCGCTGACATGTCAATCAATAATAAAGATATGTATACCGCAAATATGTATCGCAAATAGGTGCATCCGTACAGGGGGTCCAAAAAGTTTGGAAATGCCTAAATTATTACCTAAACATTTTGTTACGTTTAAGTTAAAATTATATTATAAAGTTACTTTCAAAGAATGAACTTGGCCTGAGGAAATGCAGAGGTGTCCTGTTGATCCAAGTCGGGCCTTGATTAAGTTTGAATGACCTTTCTCAGACCTGCATAGTCACACCTGACCAATGACCTGAGTAAATATATGTAAACGTGAAATTTTTCACTCTTTTGATTTCCGATGTCAAAAATAGGGATTCTCATTTAAAAGTACAAAATTGACCTTAAAATGACCTTGAAGGTCAAGTTCAAGGTCAAATTAAAGTTCACCATTCGATTTATTATTGAAAGTTATTCTCAAAGAATGACCTTGGCCTGAGAAAATACAGAGCTGTCCCATTAACCCAAGTCGGGCCTTGCTTAAGTTTTAATGACCTTCAGCATATCAGCAGAGTCACACCTGACCTATCATCTGAGTACATATTTAAAAGTAAAATTTCCCACTATTTCGATTACTCGTGGAAAAAATAGGGGTTCCCATTTAAAAAACGAAAGAAAGTTGACCTTGAAACGGTCTTCGAGGTCACGTTCAAGGTCAATTTGAAGGTCACTATTCGATTTATCATTAAATGCTAAACCCCAAGAATTACCTTGACCTTATGAAATATAGAGCTATCCTGTTAACCTAGGTCAGGCCTTGCTTAAGTCTGAATGAGCTTCAGCAGACCTGTAAAGTCACACTTGACCTATGACCTGAGTGCATATATAAACGTAGAATTTCCCGCTATTTCGATTGCCAATATCAAAAATAGGGGTTCCCATTTAAAACACAAAAAAGTTGACCTTGAAACGGTCTTGAAGGTCAAGTTTAAGATAAAATTGAAGGTCACCATTCGATTTCTCGTTAAAAGTTACTTCAAGAACGACCTTGACCCATTTTAATAATATTTTATTTTTGCAGTTATTTAGGTGCTTCCGGCCTTTTTGGACACCCTGTAGATGCTTTCTCGTAAACGCGTTTTCGGTCCTAGAGCATGTTTCTTCGCTCCACGTCACATATTATTTTTTGAAATACTGTTTTATAATTATAATTAGATACTAAAATTTGTGTCCAGAAATGCAAAGGAAAATTTTTTCTTCGAATTTTCATATATATCGTCCGGAAATTTGTTCTGGACACAATTAGTCACAGAATACGCATAAAAAAAATGCTTTTTACATATCTGCCCCATAAGGCTATTTTATAGGGTCCCGAAAAGAGCTCATAGGGAAAAAAATGGGATTTGCGAGATTTTGGCGCCAGTTATGATTTTTTTGCGTTTGTTTTCAATGGAAACTATTTCTAGTACATAAAGTACTACTAATTAATGCAAACAAAGTAATTGTTTAAACGATTTATTATTATTGTTAATGATATTCTCTTTAAATAATGCTAGAAATTGCGGCTTTTTCTGTGATTCTCAAATTTTTGTGCACTTTTCACTTGAATTGAGTTAATATTTAATTTAGTGTAGCAAAAATAATAGCTTAGACAAATAATTACTATTTATAACTATCGTCTCCTGTAGCAATGCTATAAATAGTTACGGTTGTTTCCTGACATTTTTTTAATTTGGATCCACTTTTAACTTAGTTGGGTAATAATTTATGAAAGTTAAAAAACATTATTATTAAAATTTTTTATTTATGTTTGTAAATATCTTCTCCTATAGCACTGCTAGATAGTTGCGGGTTTTTTCCGAAATTTTAAACTTTTTCTCCATTTTTCTCTTAGTACAGTAATAATTAATGCAATTTAAACTAAAATAGTTGTTTTATCAATTTTTTATTGTTTATAACTGTCTTTTCATAAATAAGTGCTGGAAAGTTGTGTTTTTTTTACTGAAATTTTTTACCTTGTATTGCCTTTTTAGTTATGAACAAATAATAAATATACATTAAATTGAATCATATTTTAAACCAGCTCTTTCTTTTTTGTGCATATAGTTTTTCTGAAATAAAATAGATATTTGAAATATGCTGGACATTTTCCACATGGATCGCTGGGATTTACGAGGGAATTTCATGATAATCTTATGGCAAAGAGGGAGGGGGGGGGGGGCTGATATTAAAATATGCGAAATACCAAATTTTTCTTTTACGATTTGCAATAAACTTCTTGTTGTAATTCAAACCCAAAAATTTGACTCTTGTGTAATATAGCTATCTTGTTTAAATTAATAACAATAAAATAGTATTTAAAAAATAATGCTTATTGAGATTCACTTATTATTTGTTCATAACTAAAAAATTAAAGCAGAACTAAGGATGTCAGAAAAAAGCAACTTTCTAGCATAACTCTAACAAAAGATAATTATAAACAATATGCAATTGCTTAAACAAACTCACTTGTTAACTTGCATAAATTATTACCTCACTAAGTGAAAAGCGGAGAAAAAGTTTAAGAGTTTAGAGAAAACCGTAAATTTTTAGCACTTATCTAAGAAAATATCGTTATAAAAATTAATAAATCGTTTATTAATTTTTCAGTTTTTTTAGTTTTAGTTTAGTTAATTTTTTTTAAATTGATTAATTTTTAGTTTTTTAATTTTTATTAATCTTTCATTGTTGATTATTTATTTATTTTATTATCCATTGAGAATAATAATTACTTTTTTAAACAATATAATTTGTTAACTTTAATTAATAATTTACCTAACTGCAATAAAAAATTAGAGAAAGAGTGAAAAATTTTTTATATAACCGGAACTTTCTAACTCTATTTTGAATGAAAATTGTTAAAAGCAATAATAAACTGTTTAAAAAATGTACGTAAAAATCTATTTACGAGTATAAAGAAACATTTTATGTATTTAACAACTTTCAATTTTTAAAAATGCAAAAGATCATAATTAACGCCAAAAGCTCGTAAACCTAATTTTTCATATATGAATTTTTTTTGAACGACTTAAAAATACTTATGGGGTTGATATTAAAAAAGTAATATTTCATTCATATTCTCCAGCTAATTGTAAAGAGAAATGTTGATTTTGAATTCGATTCAACTAATGTGTAGAGAGAGTGCAGAGAGAGAGAGAGAGAGAATACAAAGACTTTGGATAGTGTGGCAGTAGTGGTGATATAGAAGAGGAGTTTTTAGAGAAATAACAAATCGCCGCAGAAAAGAAGTTTCATTTAAAAAAAAAAACTTTTAAGAAAATAATTTAATTCTTTAACCAAACACAATACAATTTTTAACTGTAGTTGTAAAGCTTTTACACCAAAAATTAATGAATTTTAAGTAGAAAATTCGAATTTTTAACCAAATGGTTACATTTTTAACTAAAGGCTTATTTTTTATTCAAAAATACACGAACGGTCGTTTTTTTCAATTCACATGCTACCCGAACTTAATCCAAAAAATTTGGTTTGCTGAATGAAACTGATGAACTTATGAAACAAATATTCGTTTTGTGGTTTTAAAAATCATATTTCTAATGAAATTTCATCTTTTTTAGTTGAGATTTCAATTATTACACATTTTTTAAATGAGAATTTATCTTCCTAGTTTAAAAATCCAATTATTTTATTAAAAATTGTATTATTTGTTTGAAGATTCAAGTATTTTGTTAGAAAATCATTTTTTATGGTAGACATCATTTTTGTTTGTTTGTAATAAATGAATCAATATTATTGAACTTTTAAAATTTTTATCTCAAATTATATTTTATTCAGTATTTTATTGCACTTATGAAACTGACAGATGCTTTAACCGTACTTTTTCGCTTTTACGCTATTTTTCACCGTGTTACATTATATGTTTACAAGCGGCCTTTGTCAGAACTGACTCGTTTCCTCTAAAAGCTCACAAGGACTACTTCTGTGGGAAACACTTTTTTTTATGTTCACTTTATTTTTCGACGCCTGCGAGCTATGCAGAGTGCGAATTTTTCTCTGTACTAAAAGAAATTAAACCAACATCTATCATAGTAAACAAGTTCACGGAAAAAGAATGATTATTGTATCAAGAAAATAACTTTATGAATAAGGGATCGTACTTAAATTGCGTAACAGCTTAAGTGGGAGGGAGGGGCAAAGAGATATTGTTAAGAATTCTTATAGTAGGGGGGGGGGGAGGTTCTGCATTCACATACGTAATTTTAGTAAATTTGCAAATAAAACAAATAACCCGAAGAAATTGTACAGAAATCTAATTTTAAAAAATTCAGGAAATTGTAGTGATCAGGGAAAAGTCAGGGATATAGAAAAAAGTTTGTCAATTTAGGGAATTTCAATAACTTTACATAACTGTGAAGCAGAATACATTTATAAATTTTCTATTTTAATTTAAAATTGTTTTATTCCATTTATAAATATTCAAGGTTGAAAATGTTACAAGTATAAGATAGTGGTATTTAATTATTAGCCGTCAGGGGCAATAAAAAATTATTTAAGAAAACAATAGGTCATTTTGAAAATAAAGTTTTGTGGTAACCATGATACAAAATTCTGATTAATAATTTATTTTGCTTCTACTGATATTTATATATTTTTTTATAGTTCCTTTCTTTCAAAGATTATCTTTTTTTAGTTATAAATTATAATAATTGTTTGAAGATTTAATACTTTTGCTAAAAATTAATTCTTTTAGGTCAAAAATTCAACGGTTTTGTTGAAAACTCAACTATTTCGAGGAAAATTGACTTGTTTCTTTAAATTTATATTTTGTTTAACAGACAACTAGAATCTTTCTGGGATAAAAATTAAACTATTTTTTTGATAATTTGTCTTTTAAATTTAATGAAACAGCTATTTCCAAATACAAAAAAGATTTTAGCTGACTTTTCAAGCTAATATAAATTTTTAAAAAATCAATTTTCTTTGCAATATTATTAATTTTCTAAGAATCAGTTGCATTTTTAACGAAAAGGTCATCATTTTTTATTAAAAATGCAATTTTTTCTTTGAAAAATCAATTATTTCGTAGAAAATTTACTCGTTAAAAAATCATAATATGTTAATGTTGAAAAGTCAAATTAAAAGGCAACTGTTTGGTTGAAAATTAATCGTCCTTACTGGAGGATTCTACTATTTTGTTTGAAAATTTTATTTGCATCACTTTGTTAAGAAATAAACTGCTTGGGTAAAAGTTAAACTAATTTATTGAAACTTTTTTCTAAATGAATTTTTATTTCTGTTTGAAAATTAAACTATTTTGTTAAACATTTTTTTTGTAGAAAATTCATATTGTTGGGTTGAAAATTCAATTTCTGCACGGAAAATTCCTCTTTCGGCTTGAAGGTTTAACGATTTATTGTAAGTTTTTTTTTTCATGACTGAAAAATATTTATTTATTGAAAACTCGTTTTGTGGTTTTAAAATTCATATTCCTAATGAAATTTCATCTTTTTTAGTTGAGATTTCAATTATTACACATTTTCTAAATGATAATTTATATTTCTAGTTTAAAAATCCAATTATTTGATTAAAAATTGTATTATTTGTTTGAAAATTCAAATATTTTATTAAAAAATCATTTTTTATGGTAGACATCATTTTTGTTTGTTTGTAACGAATGAATCAATATTGTTGAACTTTTTGAATTTCTATCTCAAATTATATTTTATTCAGTTTATGAAAGATTCTATGTTAAGAATATAAGAAGCATGTATTAACTTTAATAAAAAAATTTTCCATTAGTTTAACGTAACGTCCTAGAATCCAGTTACGTAATTCAAGTACGGCCCCTAAGAACGATACAATATTTTCATGATCCATGAATATTTCTGTTGTCTGGAGAAAATCTACTTGAATGAAAAAAATCATGTTTCTTCCATCTAGGCCATTTTCTTGAGACAACAAACATTTTCTTATATCGAGAAAACAGTATATCGTCCGTATTGGTAACGACATTTTCTAATATGAAGAAAATATTGTATCGTCCGTATTCGTAACGATATCTTCTTGATTCAATATTAATTCTTTTTTTTGTTGCTACATGCAAACATAGAAAAGTACTATCTTTTTACTTCTACTCAGATAATTATCATAAGTTTATTAACAGAATTATTTATTATTAATTTCTAAATATTGATCAAAAATTATTTAAACGTATTTATTAAATTCGTCTACTTAGTAGTGTTATTATATCAAAGAAGATACTATTGATAGGGAATAGACGTATTGATTGGGGAATAGAAGTGGATTGGATGAGAATTGTAAAGAGAAAAACAAGGAGATCAGAAAGGAATTAAGAAAGTGGAGAAAAGAAAAAAGTAATGATGAAGAATATTGGAAAAAAAGAAAGCGTATGCTGGGCTGTGCGATCAAAAGAAAGAGGAAGAAAATAAAAGGATGGAGAAAGAGGCATGGAAGGTAGTAAATAGAGAAAGAGGAAGATTAAATCAAGATATTGAAATGGTAGAATGGAAAATATATTTTTTGGATTTTCTAGGAGGAGCAGAGAGAAGTTAGGAAGGAAGGAAAATATGGTAGAGAAAGAGATTAGGAAGGGGACATAACAAGGGAAGAAATAGTTAAGGTGTTAGGAATAACGAAGAATGGAAAGGCACCTGGAATAGATGAGATTCCATATGAAGTGTGGAAATATGTAGGGACGAAACTAGAGGAATGGGCATGCATAATCAGCAATCGAATATGGAGTGGAGGAGGATGGCCAGGGTTATGGAAGGAAGGAGTAGTGATACCAATAGTGAAGAAAGGCAAATGAGAGGAGGTTAAAGATTATAGGAGTGTGACGCTGATGCTAATATTGTATAAAGTATATGTAACGGTTTTGTCGGAGAGATTGAAGAAAGAAGTTGAGGAAAAATAGATAAAATCACCGAATCAGGCAGGGTTTAGAAAAGGAATAGGGGGAATAGAACATATATGTTCTGAACTATCCAGTAAATAAGAAAATTGAAAGGGAAAAATTGGCAACGATAGTAATGTTTGTGGACTTAAAGGCGGAGTTTGAATAATTAGACCAACACGAAATAGAAAAAGTTATGGTTAAAAAGGAGATAAGAGAGGGATTAATAAAGAGAGTATCGGAAATTTTTTGAGAGACAAAAAACAGGGTAAAGGTAGGAGAGCAAGTAGGAGATATTTTCTGGTTGGTGAGACGAGTGAGGCAAGCATGTCATCTGAGCCCACTTTTATTTAATATATTAATGTCAAACTTGGCAGAAGAAATGAGGATAAAAGGCTGAGGAGGAGTTAGGAAAGGGAAAGAAAAGATATATACACTGACATAGACAGACGACATAGTATTGATAACAGAGGATGGAGAAGGAATGGCGGCTCAATTACAAGATAAGAGAAATACTTAGATGCAAAAAAGCTGAATTCAAATGTAGAAAAGACAAATATAATGAGGTTTAGAAAAGGAGGGGGGGGGGAGAGAAGAAAGAATGGACAGGCAGATGGAAGGAAAGAAAATTATAAGAAGTAAAAAAGTTTAAATATTGGGAATAAGAAAAAAGAAATAGGAAAAGAAGGTTAAAGAAATTGGAGAAGGAGAATGTGGTTATTTGATACGCTGGTGTGACCGGTATTAGGTTATGGAGCAGTGATATAGGGATGGAAAGAAAGGAAAAATATGGAGAGTTCACCAGAAAGGTATATAAGGTGGACACTAGGGGTAGCCTGGAAGACGCCAGGATATATGGTGAGAGGAGAAGAGCAAAGGCATAAATTAAGTATAAGAGTGGGAAAGAAGGCATGGAAATTTGAGTCAAAGCTTAGTGAGGGAAAGGGGGGGGGGGTAGCGGGAAAGTTTTAGATGGCGGTGGAAGAGAGGAGAGGGAGGTCGATAGAATTAACGAAATGGTAAGAAGAAAGGTGGGAATTTTTTAATGCTAGAAACATAGAAGACGGGACTGGAGTAAACTATGAAGAATTGGAATAAAGGAGAGGGAAAAACAATTAATAGAAAGATGGGGGATGATTGAGGCATATAAATACAATAAATGGTATAAGATGATAAAAAAGGAAGAAGTACCAAAGTATTTAGAAAGGGGTTGGGGAGAGAGAAGGTGGAACAAAATAGCAAGATTTAGATTGGAAAAGGAGGTGAGGGAGGGAATGTATTGAAAAAACAAGAGAACAGAAAGTGTAGAATATGTGAATGGGCGGATGAAACGTGAGAGCATGTATGGGGAGGATGTAGGAGAGGTATGGAAGATAAAGGAAGCTGGCGAGAGAATGTGGTTAAGATTTTAGGGGAGGATGGATTAGGAGAAGAATGGATGAAGGAGTTGGAGGGGGCTAGAGGAGAGAATGTGAAAGGATGCACGTGAAAAACTGAAAAAATAGAGATATAAGAGAAGTGAAAGAATAAGGAATCGGAAGTCACTTAGATTAGAAGCGTAAAGCTTGCACTTAAGCTGTCGTTCGCTTGTTCACTCGTATGTATGTATGCAGTTGTGAGGAATGCAATTCACGTAAACCCTCAGGGGGCACATTATGGATAAAGAAGAATATCATCATGGCCGATTGATTTATTGATTCTTACCCTCATTAAAATTAGGTAGGGCAGACCATACTAGAGTAGATAATGATTCTACAGTAGATAATCATTCATTTAAAATACTAATTTTTTCAAAATTATCTATGTATTTAAGCCCCCCCCCCCCACACACCTAAAAGAGTTAAATTTGCCCAAAAGTCGATCCAAATATAGGAAAGAGGATAATTTTTCACGAAAATAAGATAATGATGGATAAATAAATCTTTTTAAATAAAATTAATGGAAATATATTGAATTTAGTATGTATTTTAAACAAAATACATGAATTTTTAACTTTGAAAGGATAAAATTCCAACATAAAAATGGAATGTTACAATTTTTAGTTAAAAAATTCATTTTAATTTTAAATGACACGAAGTTTCAACCAAAAATTTCAATTTTAAACAAAAGGTGAATATTGAAAAAAATTGATTTTTGTTACAAAATAGTTAAATTTGCAACCGAAAAGATTAATTTTCCAGCTAAAAAGGATGAATTTACAACGAAGGGGATTAGTTTTCGAACAAAAAATATAACAATTTAATAAAATTAATGAAACTTCAAATCAATGTAAAAGATCAATTTTCAATCAAAAATATTAATTTTCAATCAAAAATATCAATTTTTAACCAAAAATGAAACATTTAAATTGTTAGTTAAAAAATAAATTCTCAACCAAAAAAGAAAGGAATTTTCAACAAAATATTTAGGTTTTCGACCAAAGAGACACATTCTCCATTAAAATAATGAATGTAAAAAAATTAATTTTCAAGAAAAAAGTTCAACCCAAAAAATTAATGTTCTAAAAATTAAATAGTAAAATATGTAGCCAGGGAGGTTTTTCTTAAAAAATATGAATTTTGAAAAAAAATTGTACATAATAAGAAAGCGTAGAGAGAGAGAGAGAGAGAGAGAGAGAGAGAGAGAGAGAGAGAGAGAGAGGCAGCATGTACACACTTTGTTCAGCGTGGCAGTAGTGTGGAGACATAAGAAGTCTTTAGAACAATTTCGAATCGTCGCACAAAAAAGGATACACAAATAGAAAGGGATACGGTTTAGACTATTAAAAATATACTTGTAAGAGAGAGAGACTCTTGTTCGTTCAGGCAGTCTTTTTTCTACAAAATAGTTACATTTTCAACAAAACAGAGAAATTTGTAACTAAAATAACAAATCTAAAGAAACAGAATTATTAACAAAAGAGTTCAATTCAGAAGATGATTTTTAACCCGGAATATTAATTCTCTAAAAACATTAACGATTTATCCAAAAACACGGATTTTTAAAAATATACATTAATTTGTAACAAAATTATTGAATTTAAAAGCCAAAAGAGTTAATTATCTACAAAACGGTGGAATATTCAACCCAAAAATATGTTGTTTTAACAATAAGTTAGTTTTTCGTCAAATAGTTAAATTTTCATAAATAAAGTTTAATTTTTAAAAAAGTTAATTTTTAACCGAAAAGTTTAATTTTCTACTAAAACGTTGAATCCGAAACCAAATCAAAAAAGGAATACCTACACAGTTACATTTTTAAACAAAAAGTATGAATTGTCAACCAGGAAGATTAAATTTCTACTAAAAAATAGGAATTTTCAACAAAATATCTGAATTTTCAATAAGGTAAGATTTTTCAACAAGAAGAATAATTTTCTAACAATGAAATAGGCAAATTACCAACCAAAAAGGTCAATCTGCAACTAAATTTTGACAAAGTAGTTAAAATTTTAACCAGGTATATACACTTTTGACAAAAAACATACCTTTTTAACAAAAAAGTTGCTTTTTCAACAAAAGAACAAAATTTTCAAGAAAATACAGAAATTTTCAACCAAACAAGATGAAATGTGAACAAAAAATATAATAGTCGAATTTTCAACCAAACGTTTAAGCATTTAAGCGAAAAACGAGAACAAAAGAAATTAACTGAGTTTAAACGTTTTCATCTTCTAAATGTCCAACTGTTAAGACTGGGGTTTAAAAAAAATCAAAATTTTGAATACGGTTTAATCAAATTATAGATTTTCGATTTTAAATGCTATTAATTGAAAAAATTTCAAGTATAAAGCTTTAATGAGAAATTATTCAATGGTCAATTTTCGAAATTAAAATGCTAAAATTTTTTCTAGTTTCTAATTCAAATTTTAAAAGTTGCTTTGTGATTAAAATTACAGCCAGAATCCGAGCTTTGCTTCTCACAAAACAAAAGATAAAAGGTTTAATAAGCTGATGGTTAATCGAATGATTTGAGTTAAAAGAGCTTTGGCCATTAAATAATCAAAACAAATAACTGGATAAAGAATTAATCACCTGCAGTGCCAAATAATTAGTAGTCACATACGCGATCGTTAAATATTGATTTATTTCTGCACACCAGGTGAATAAAGATTTAAATGATTATTGATTATTTATTCCTTTTCAACTCTTTTAACTGTATTTGTTCGCATAAAATTTATCTGATTTAATATTTTTACGAATGTTTACATTTCCACTTCATTCGTTGAAGAACAATAACATGTTGGTGTATGTAATAACAGTTTTCTGGTTTAAAGCATTATTGCAAATATGGTAGCATTTTTATAACATCAATTTTGGTCATATTTGAAAAATTTAAGCATCAATAATGGCTAAGAATAAATGGCAAAAGAATGATTTTGCGATTATTTAATAAACACTTCCAGATTAATTATAATAATTAATAAAATAATAATTAGAATTCAGAGGCCTTTAAAAACTTAAATTAGAGGCCATCAAAAACTATGCTACCAGTTGGGGGAGGGCGGAGGTGGGGGGTACTGAAAATAACGTTACGAACTCAGATAACATTAATAAGTTTTCCTACGTTAAATTTTAAAGAATTTTTCGCTTTTCTCTGATTTTGAGGAATATATCCTTTCTTCCCTTTTTCTCGTTTTTCGATTAAATTCAAATTGAATTAATAGAAGCTAAAAAGAAAAATCTTTTTTGCTTAAAAAATCTACTGCTATATTTTTGGATATGAATATATTTCGTTTTATTAAAAATTTTAGTCTTTGCTTGAAAATTTCGATTTTTTTTTGTAATGCAACTGTTTTGTTAAAAAGTCATATTTTTAGTCAGAAAGTTAGGTCGTTGGTGGAAAGCTGAGCTGCTTTGTTAATTTTTTTAACTTTTAAATTTTTAAAAAATTATTCTTACGGATTAAAAATCCTGTTTTAGATTGAACACTTGTGATGAAAATTCATTTTTTATCGAGATTCATCATTTTAGTTAAAAATGCATTCCTTTTGTTTAAAATGTTGCTATTTTTTGGACACTGTAACTATTTTATGGACAATTCTAAGTAGTAGAGCTATACAGCCATTGGGCTACTTACCGACCGATTGCAATTTTATAATGTCGGTAACTTAGCATATAACAGAACCAGCTCAGCCCATAAGTGAACTCATATCCGTATAGCTTTACTACTATTAATTTATTTTTTTCAGCTTAGAAATAATTTTTTAAAATAAAAAATGTAATTATTCCATTTTTTGTTAAAAATTATTTAAAAATAGATCTTTCCTAGTTAAACTTTCATATGGTTTAAATAGAATTCTACTTTTTTATTGAAATTTAATTTCCTTGGTGACAAATTGTCCCTTTTGGTAAAAATGCCAGTTGTTGGTTCTAAATTAATCTATTTTTGCTGAGGATTCAATAATTTGGTAAAAAATTGCACTATTTTTAAAAATTAACTTTTTCGATAACCGTTCGTATTTTTAGTTTATATGTGAATATTTGGTCAGAAATCAAACTATTTTTATGAAAATATAACTTCCTGGTATAAAACTAACTTTTTTAAAATAATATTTTCTGGTTTGAAAATTCAATCAAGTTTTAGGTAATTCGTCCGTTTGGAACAAAAATTAAATTAGTTTGTGAAAAATTAATCTTCTTGCTGAAAAATTTGTTCATTGCAGTTAAAAATGTTACTACTTATTTGAAGGTTAAACTAGTTTGTTAAAATTCATATCATTTTTAAGATTCACCTCCTTGGTTGAAAATGTACCTATTCAATTTTTTATAAAAATATCTTCCGGGTATAAAAATCATCTTTTCGGTTGAACTCTTTTGTAGAAAATTCATTTTTTAAGATTCATAATTTTAGTTGCGAATTCATATCTTTAGTTGGGAATGTAACTATTTTGTTGAAAATAAGATTTTTTCTCGAGAACTTATTATTTTTAATAACAATATATGTAACTATCTTTTACTGGTAAAAAATGATTTAGTTTGTTGAAAATTCGTCTTTTTTAGTCGAAAATTAATCTTCTTGTTTGAAAATTGATTGTTTTTCATTTAAAATGCAACATTTTCGGTAGAAATAAATCTGATTTCGTTAAATATTCAATATCTTAGTGGAAAATTAAAACATTCAGTTGAAAATTTATTTTTAATTAAAAATGAACTATCAGGTACAAAATTAACCTTTTTCTTTCAATATCATATTTTTATGGGAAATTTAACCGTTTTAAGGATTAATCTTTTATTAAAAATGCTTGTTTTTTGGTATAAAATTAGTTTCATGCTGAAAATTTAATAATTTGGATTGAAAATTAAAACAATTGATTGATAATTAATATTTTTTCGTCCAAAATTCAACTGCTTGGTTTAAAGTTGAATTATTTTATTAAAAGTTTTAATTTTTTATTATTTAACTCTTTTGTTACAATTACACTTTTCTGTTAAAAATTAGTTCTTTTTGTTTGTAAAAATTAATTTTTCATATTTGAAAATTTCGCTATTTTTTATTTTTGGTTAAAACATATTGTTTATAAGTCAGAAATTCACGTCTTTTGTTAGAAATTTATCTTCTTGGTTATAAAATTAATATTGTTTGTTGAAAATTCAATATATAGTTTCAATTGAAATCTTAGGATTTAAAAAATTTTTATATATGTAGTTATATATTTTTTGTTGTTATAATAATTGGAGATTTTCATAAAACCCCTGATATTCGTAAAAAATTTTGTTCAAATTCTCTGAACTGTATTTTTAAGTCCTCATGCATTTCAATTACTTTCCTGACAATTTCATTCAAATAAATAAAACCGTTCTCTAATTACGACCATTATAAATTTAAAAAAAATGCTTTCCGTGCTGCTAAAAGCGGTTTTCTGCAAAAAAAAAACTATACTGCTTCTAGAAATTTCTTGAGTAAAAACTATTTTTCAGTTTAACATCTACAATTTTTGTTAGAATCTAATTATCGTAAAGTGAAATAACTATGTCAATACAGAAGGAAAATGATTGAAACCCCAAGTCATGTTGTTTGTGCTTCAGATAAGAAAATGTCAAGTCATTGTGATATCCAAACATGATATTTTAACAGACTTCACAGTCCAAAATGCTAAAATTAATTCTTTTTGATAAAACTATTTTTTAATTACCATATCAAATCCAATACAAAACGCATGGGATTTAAAGTTGACATATATTTCCGTTTCAACGAAATACTGGAATTTTCAATCCAAAAGATTAATTTTCAACGAAAAAATTGAGTTATTCATCTAAAAAGTCGATTTTTTCAATAAAACAGCTTACCTCTAAACCCAAAAAGCGGAATCTGAATGAAAAAATTAATTCTCAACCAAAAATATAATAGTTTATATACCAAACAAAAAAATTAAACTGAAATGGTGACATTTCAACAAAAAAGATCATTTCTAAGAAAAAAAAGAGAATATTTTCGATGACAGTTAAAGTATCAGCCTTTAAAGTTTAAATTGAAATAAATAGTTAGTTCTTAAACCAGAAAAATCATTTTTCAACCAAATAGTTAAAATTTCAGAAAAAATTGAAAACCAAGCAGTTGCATTTGCAACCAAATAGTTCAAGTTTCAAGCAAAATGGGGGAATTTTCAACAGAATAGTCGAATTCTTGAATAAAAAGACCGCATTTTAACCAGAAACAGTTGTATTGTTTAACAAATAGTTAAACCTTCAAACGAAAAACATAAATGTTTTAGAAGAGAGTTGGATTTTCAAATATGAATTTTTCTTTGAAATAAGCATTTTCAATTAAAAGGGATGAATTTTCTATAAAATAATTAATTTTCAATAAAATATTTGAATTAAAAAAAAATTAATAATAGTCAGACAGCTGCATTTTTAAACAAAAAGTTGAATCTTCAAGCCAAAAAGACCACTTTTGTAGAAGACAGTCGAGTTTTGAAACATGCATTTTTCGATAAAAGAATCATTTTCAATCAAAAGCGATGAATTTTCTATAAAGAAAAGATGAATTTTCAACAAAATAGTTGAAAAAAACAGAAAAGATCAGTCAGACATTTGAATTTTTAAACAAAGAACATTAAATCATTAGCATTCAAGGAAATTATTTATATTTTAAAATTACTTTAAAATCTTAAAAGTCATTTAAATTCTACCAAAATTTCTCAAAAATTCTTCAAAAATAGTTAAAGTCTCCTAAATTCATTAAAAATATTTTGAACTCTTTTAAATATTTTAAAATCTTTTAAAATTCGCTTCTAAATTTAAAAATTTTGAAAATCAAATAACTCTGGTTAAATCCCTTGAAATTCCTGAAAGTCTGTTTAAATAATGAAAAATATTTTTAAATTACATGAAAATCCTTAAGCTCTTTGGATTGTTTTACAACAATTTAAAATGCTTTATAAGATTTTAAATTCCTTTGCTCACTTTCTAAACCTTACTAAATTCATTGGAATGGCTCAAAATCCCTTAAAATCACTAAAAATCTCTTGGACTCATAAATAATATTTTAATCTCTCTAAAATCTCTTGAAAAATCTTTTGCTTTCTTTGATTCTTCTCAAATATTTGAAACTTCTTTAAAATTACTTAAAATATTTTGAAATTCATTTATAAATTTGTTTCTCTTTTTATAAAAAAGAATGTTTAAATCCTTTTATGTCGATCTCCGGGCCGACTTTGGCCCAGAGTTGGGCCGGTAGTCAGCGTTACTTGTTAACGAAAGATTTCCCATAGTTGCCCTGATGGTTGGTCCATGTTCGGGCCAAAGTTTTTTTCGTACGTTTAATGCGTACACTTTAATTACATTTTTTCAAATATCGTAAAAACTATAACTTCAATCGAAAACTGTGATTTAAACTTCTGAGAAATTAGAGCCATAAATTGTAACTGCAATTTTTTTCGATTTGTTTTCAAAGAAAGTTCTCAAAGCACCCGCAGCTTTGACGATTAAATTCTAATTACGAAACTCACACTTCGCGCTTGATAATTTGTGTCCAATTGAAAAACTTCATGAAGTAATTGGTAAATTATGTTAAAATATACTAAAAACAAGGCTTTAAACTTATGGATCTCTTAAAAACCAAAATTGGATATTTTTGAAAATGATCCATCTTTTGGAACTTTTGTCTGATAAAGAAATTTCATGATAACAGTTTTGAAAAACAAATATTTTATATCTAGTAGAAAATTAAATTGATGTTTCTTAATCTATTAAACAACATTTTTTTTCCTCTTTTTAAATTTTCAAAATATTGAAAAGCATATAACTTTTTGAATTTTTATCGAATTCTAAAATGTCATGAAGATAATTTGCAAGTATTTTTGACGTTTATCAGAAAATTTAACAAAAATTTCTAAAACTCATTACAAATTTTTATTTCAATTTTGAAAAAGCTCTAACTTTTTGAATTTTTCTTTAATCATTTAATAATTTTAAAAATCGCTTTTAATCATTTTTGAAAAATGTAACTGACATAGTTTCTAAATGTATTTCATGTATAGTGACGAATTTCAATGAAATTTTCTAATCTTTTTGAAAAATATTTTTTTCTATTTTTCTAAACATTTTCAAAGTTTTGAAAAGTATATACATTTTCTAACTTTCATCGAAATGGATCATTTTATTTTGAAAATTTGAAATTCTTCTACCCATCCGTAAGAAACATTGACAAAAAATTCGAAAAAAAATTTTCAAATTTTGAAAATGCTATAAATTTTTAAATTTTGGTTGGAAATATCTGCTTAACGAACATAACCTTCATTTTGGGAACCTTTAGAAGTGTATCAAAGGCTGACTCGATTGGACGAATCCTTCAAAAGTTATCGTGTCTACAATATTAAAGTTACGATGCATAATGACAAACAGACATACACACAAACATACATACATTCATACATACATGCATACATCCATAAACACATACATATATCCATACATACATACATACATACATACATACATACATAGATACATACATACATACAAACATACATACATACATAGATTCATACATACATTAAATTACACATACACACATACATATATACATACATACATACATTAAATTACACGCTCATGAATGAGAAATCTAAAAAGCAATTCCAATCAAGGGGCATGCATGTTCGATAAAAAATATTTATTTTCAAAAAAATAGTTGACTTGAAAGAAAATTAGTCATCAGCCAGACTGCATTGTTAAACAAATAATTAAATCTTCAAGCCGAAAAGAAGAATTTTTTAGAAGACAGTTGAATTAAAATGATCATTAACAATAATAATGAACTATTTAAACAATCATTCTTGTTAAGATTGATCTTTCTAGCTCCATTCTATGAGAAAATTGCTAAACAAAATAATAAATGGTTGAAAAAATTATGTGAATATCTAATTATCAGTATCAAATGGTATTTCCATAGCTAATTGTGCAGAGAAACGTTAGGTTTCAACTCGATCGAGATAATATTGAGGATTCTGAAAAAGATTTACAAAAACGTTTTTTTTCTTATGGGAAATACGTGTTAAATTTCATGGGGCTTGCGGTACCTTAAAATATCGTTTTTTCTTTTTAAATGAATTTATTTTTGTGTGGATTCGAACAAATTTTTAGGGTCTCCCCATAAAAATTAAAAAAAAATTTTTCAATGCATTTTTAGACTACCCCAATATACAGGCTTTGGTTGACATGGCAGTAGTGGGGATATGAAAGAGTAGTCTTTAGAGCAATTTCGAGTTATCGCACATAGAAAGTATTGGGATCTGAAGATTCAGAAATAATTTTACCAGTGTTTTTGCTAGTTTAAAAAAATCAGTGAATACAAAAATTTAAGATTTATCGGAAACTAAGTATTGCATATAGAATTTATCAAGGTAAGTTAATTGAAGCTTTTAAAGTGTTGAAACATATATATAACATACTAAAATAATTCTTCTTTTTACAGAAATAGTTTTAATATTAAATGTGTTTTTTTGCTGTATACGATGAAAATTCCACATGTTACACTTAGTTACCGATTAATATTAATTGTTTGTATCCACTTATCAATTTAAACTATGCCAAATGATAAAAAAATGGTTTTAAAGTACAAGTTAAAATGCATCTCAACCATTCTACCTGGTTTCGAGAGTTCAACTACTTGCGGTCGCTCGACGACGAATTTATTTTCCATTTTTAATAAAAGAATTTCCAAGAAAACAGTTAAATTTTCGACTAAAAAAGATGACTATAATGAAACGTACGGTCGCTCCTTTTTTTCAATTCACTCCCGTCTCAACAGAACTTTCACTTCAATACAAAATTGGTCAGGCAAAAACGAGAGAATTTTTAAAATGTAAAAATTCATTTATTTTAGTAGAAAATTAACCTTTCTTGGATAGAAATTCAACGCTTTGGTTAAGAATTCTAATATTTTGTTTTTGTATAAAAGTCGTAGAAAACTTACCTATTGTGTAAAACTGATATTCTGATATTGGAAAGTCAAACTGAAATATTTTTTAAATGTAATTTAACCACTTTATTAAACAATAATTTTTTTGTTGATCATTCATATTTTTAGTTGAAAATTCATCTTTTTGGTTCAAAGTTTTACTATTTTGTTAAGCACTGATATTTTTTCATTGAAAATTCAATTGCGTGGTTAAAAGTTGAACTACTTTGTTGATATTTTTTTTTTTAAATGACGGTTCATCTTTTTGTTTCAAAATTTAAATGTTTTATTGAAAATTAGTTTTTGCTCAAAATTCATATTTTCTGGTTAAAAATGAATGTTCATACCCAAAATTAAATTTTTGAACAAAAATTCGTCTTTTGGCTTGAAGCTTTAACAATTTAAGTGAACAATTTTTTCTTTCAAAACTAAAAAATCTTATGAACTAAGTAGTTGAATCTACAACCAAACAGATTAACTTTCAAGCAGAAGGGGCAAATTTGCAAAATAATAGATAAATTTTTAATCAAGAAGCTGAATTTTCGAGGCAAGAAAACGAATTTTTTAGAAGATAGTTGAATTTTTAATTCAAAAGGACGAATTTTCTATAAACAAAAGACGAATTTTCGACAGAAGTTGGATTTTTAACATAAGTGGTGAATCTTATAAAAAGGTCAACCAACAAAGTTTCACGATTAAATTAAAAACAGCCGAATTCATCCAAAAAGATGTAATAGTATTTCAAATAAAAATGTCTTAATTAAAAACAAAAATAGTTAAATTTAACCAAAAAAGAAGAGATTTTCAATGAAATAGTTAAATTGTTAACCGAAAAAGAGGCATTTTTAACCAAAAAAGAGGAAATTTCTACCAAAAGAAATGTATTTTCGTCGAAGGAATTTTTTTTATTCGAGATATAAAAAAATTTAAACTAAATTGTTGCATTTTCAATAAGAGAAGGTGAGTTATATAAAAAAATTTACTTTGTACCGAAAAATATAAATTTTCGATAAAAAAATTGAATTTTAAACTAAAGACTTTCAATTTTTAACTGAAATTGACTTTTTATATTTGGACTTCAAACAATTTATTTTCAGAGAAAACGAAAAACGAATTTCCAACAAAATATTTAAATTGTCAACCAAAGAGGTGACTCTTAACTAATCAAATAAATTTCTAACAAAGTGATCCAAATATATGGTTGAAAATTAATGAATTTAGTTAAAAATGCACCTTTTCAGTAGAAAACTAACGGTCTTAACTCAAACTTTAACTATTCTATTTTTCGTTAAAAATTGACTGTTTTTAATTAAAAATTCAACTATTTTGTTGACAATTCGTTTCCTCAACTAAAAATTTAACTAATCAATTTTTTACTGAAAATTGATCGTTCTTAGTTTATAATTCAACTGGTCGAAAATTCATGTATTTTGTTCAAAAGTCTTTTTTTTATAGAAAATTAATGTTCTTAACTTAAAGTTTAATTACTCTATTTTTGGCTTAAAAGTAATTATTTTTAGTTAAAAATTCGACTATTATATTTTTCTTTGATATCTCACCTTGCTTGGTTAAAGATTCATTTTATTGGTTAAAAGTTTGACTATTTTGTAAAAAATTAATTTTTATGTTTGATAAAAATCAATTTTTTAAATTGAAAATTTAACTACTCTATTTCTGGTTCAACTTTGATCATTTTTAGTTGAAAATTCAAGATGTGGCAAAAAATGTTGTTTTTTTTTCGTAAAAAATTATTAATTTTGGTCAAAAATTCAAGTGCTGGGTTGAATGTAAAGTGATTTAACCAAATTTATTTTATTATTTGAAGAATCATCTCTTCATTTAAAATTGTAAATATTTGGTTAAAAATTAATTTTTTTTGTAGTTCAAAATTGATCTTTTTTACTGAAAATTCAATTAATCTCATATTCCAAGAGCCTGTGCGAGGTGCAAATACCAACATTACAATTTTTTTTTGACAAACTGTAGTCCACAGGAAATGAGATTTTTTTACTTGACGGAACTTTTACTCATAAGATACTGAGATGTAATCTTGGGAAATTAAATAAGTGGAGATAAAAAAACTTTTTCTGCTTCTATACCAAAAATATTATAATAATGTTATAATATAACAATATAATAATATATTAATGTAATAATATGATAATATAATATAATAATATGATAACAATGATATAATAATATATATAATATAATTTACATATAATAAACAGACTTTTTAAAATTAAAGGTCAAAGCATCCACGTCTGAAATATCGCGATTGTGAATTCTATTTGTTAAAGCTTCTTTTATATTACTATTCAGATATTTATTACTACTTTTTACGTTTATAATATTTCTTCGAAAATGCGTCTGCATTTCCATGTCAAGATGTACCAAATATTTTAACCTTCCTGACATATCCACCTTATATCATGGTTGTGACGTCATGCTACAATACAGTTGCCGTGCGCCAAGAAAAACACTTGAAAAATACTAGCATGCATGATGCGCAAATGCAAAGGCGCACAAAATCGGTAGAGGTGGAGACCGCTCCGCCTTGAAATACCCAACTGTTTACGTTTTTGACCCTTGGAATAGGCAAGAGTTAACTTCATTTACCTAACGTAAGATTTTTAATTGTTTCAAGGGATATGTACGAGTTTCCAAAATTTCAAGGGATTTAAAGGAAGTTATAAAATATATCAAGGGATTTCAAAGAATTTCACAATATTTCCGGGATTTTAGAAGACCTTCAATTATTTAAAAGAATTTATGGAATTTTAAAATATTTTAAAGGATTTGAAAATATTTTCAAAATTCTAATGGATTTCAAAGAATTTCATTTGATTTTCATAGATTTCGCGGATCTTCAAAGGATTCTACAAGATTGAAGGGATTTTATACAATCTCTAGTTGTTTCTAAGGATTTAAGGGATTTAAAGGATCATAAAGATTTAAACATATTTTAACGTGTTCCAAAGAATTATAAAAAATTTCCAAAATTTCAAGGGATTTTTCAGAACTTGGTAGAAATTATTATGTTTTTAAACCAAATTCAAAGGAATCTAAAAAAATTTCATCGTATTTTTTTGTTTTCAACGCTTTTAGGGGATACGGAGGGATTGCAAAATTTTCAAAAAATTTCAGGTTAGTTGATAAGATTTAAAAGAATTGGATTTGACCAATTTCAAGTGTTTTTTAGAGAACTTCACTGAGTTTTATTTTATTTCAAAAAGAATTCAAAAAATTGCTACACATTTGTAACTATTTAATTATAGAAAAATCAGTGAAGGCCTATACTGACTTTCACATAATATTTCTTTGTAAAGGTAGTGCGTAATTTTTAATGAATAATTATTATAGAAATAAGAATTGCATATAATAAGAATAATAAATAATAGGAATTCAATAGTTTGGTTGATATTTTTGTTTGGTTACTTGCATAAATAATCTTTCTTCGGTAGACATTTTTTTAATGATATTTTTCGTTGATAATTTAAATATTCAGTTGAAAATTTCTTCTTTTTTGGTTAAGTTCAACCATTATTATTTCAAATTAGAATTTTTTGTTGAAATATCAACTAATACATTTTTTCTGAATAAATTTTAAATTTCAAACCATTAATCATGGTTTATTATTATTATTTTGTTATTTGGTTGAAAAATGAACTTTCTTGATTAGAAATTTATCATTCAGTGGGTTAAAAATTGTACTGTTTTGAAGAAAAATTGTCTTGCTGTGTAGGAAATTCGCCTTTTTGTTTTGTATATTAATTTGAGATATCCAAAACATTGATCTTTTTGGTTGAGTTTCACTTTTTTAATTTAAAATAAAAATATTCTTCTGGCTAAAATATCGACTATTATATTTTTCGTTGAGAATTAATCTTTTTTTATTGAAACTTTAACTACTTGGTTTAAAGTGAAACAATTCTTTTTTAAATTATGTTAAAAATAATTGAAAATTCGATAATCGATAAAATTTAATCATTTTGCATAAATGCATTCATTATGGTTAAAAATTAAATGTTTTTATCTTATAATCTATTCGATTTTTTTATGAAGAATGTTCCTTGATAAAAAAATGAAAATTTTAAACTATTTGGTAGAAAATTAAGGTATTTTGTTAAAAATTCGCCTATTGGATAGAATATTAAACTTTTCCGTGAAAATTTATCATTTTGGTTATGGATTTGATTATTTAGTTTAAAAATAGTTGAAAATGCAACTATTTTCTTGAGAATTCAGCTCTCTTGATTGAGAATTAACTTTCTGAGAATTCAACCATTTCTCTGAAAATTTAAATGATTAATCGAAAATTAACTTTTTTGTTCAAAATTCATATTTTGGTGTTGAAATTTCAACTATTTTTTCTTGATTTTATCTTTTTGGTTCAAATATTCATCTGGTTTACTGAACAATTTATATTTTTTTAATAAAATTCAATTGTTTGATTAAAAATTACTCTTTTTTGGTTGAGGATTCAACTTTTTGTTCGAATTAAAATCTCTTTTGATTGAAATATCTATTTTTATATTATTCAGTGAAAATTTTCTTATATGGTTAAGGGTTTAAACACTTTGTTACAAAATAATTTTTTTTTTGCTCCTGTAGAAGATTCATCATTGCAGTCGAAAGTTCATCTAACTTCCATTCATGGTTAAAAATGTATTTTTTCGTAGAATTCAACTTTTTAACATTTTAAATACAAAAATTTTGTTCCCTTCCGTTTAGAATGCATTTTTTCCTTTGAAAAATCAACTACTTGCTTTAAAATTGAACTGTGGTAAAAAAAAGTTAATTTTTTTCTTGAAAATCCACAATTTTATTTAAAAATTCAATTATTTGTTCGTGAATTAACTTATTTATCATAAATTAATAATTTTGTTTGCAAATTCAACGGGTGTTTGTGTGCAAAATAGTCATTTTGAATTTATCTTTTATAGTAGAAAAGTAATCTTTCTTTTTAAAAATAAATAAAAAATGTTTAAATCATTATCTGAAATGTTAAAAATGATAAAAGATTAGAATTCTGGTTTTCTGAATTAGGTCAGGGAAAGAGGAAAATTGTTCAGAGAAATCGGAGGGAATTTTGAAATAGAAATTTCGCGGCCACCGAGTTATTTTCCTAGAAAATTATATTTTCTCGAGAAAATCGTTGCTATTCTTGGGCACGTAAAGGGAAAGATTTGCTACCCTTTTCGTGAAGGGAGAATAATTGGCCTCGGGTTAGAGCTAGACAACGTGGCGCCTCGAAATTACACCTGATTCCACTTGTCCGCGGAAGTCGGCTCGTGCAATTGGCGATAATACATTTGATTAATGTTAGACGTTTCTCCTCTCCTCCCCATGAAGACACTCGTTGAATTAACGATCCTCACGAGCTGATAATTATAGGAGCGTGTCCCTACGGGAAGACGAACATCGCGTGTGTAATGAGACAATTTGTTTCGTACCTCGTCTGCCGAAGCATTTGGTTAATTAAGGACGATCAGATCACTTTTTTCTTGTAAAACGAAAATTTAAAAAATAAATTAAGTGTTTTCGTAATTGGTACGAGATATAATCTATAAAGAGTGTCCAATTTCGGAGCTTATTTAGACGTTAATTAAGTCCTTCAAACCTCTCCCTACATTCCTCTAATTACCCTCCCTTCACTTTACGCTTCACAACCCCCTCACAAACTTCCACTTCTACTCTTCCCTCTTCTCACTCACCCAGATAATACTACCCTTCCTCTACTACCTTTACTCAGTTCTCACTTCCGCTCCCTCACTCAACTCATTTCTAATAACTTCTCCTACTTCCTATCACTTACAATCATTTCTTCTACTTCTCTTCTTTACACTTACACTACTATCCTCTCCACATTACTCCTCACTTTATCTTACTTGCTCTTTTTCCCCTCAACTCATATTCCGTATTCCCAATATACCCCTTTCCAGATTTCCCCAACTCACAATCATTTATAACAATTTTCCAAACTTCCTATCACTTATAATCACTCCTCCTAATTCTCCTCCCACGCATGATACTTCCCCTTCCCTCGTTTTGTTCATTCTCACTATACTGCTCCCCGTATTTCCCCGATTCCACCTCATTTATCATTATTGCCGCCATTTCCTATCACTTCCCCTACTTCTCCCCTCACTTATCCTTCTTCGCCTCTTCTCATTAATTCTCACTTCACCTTACCATTCTGTAACTCTACGCTCATCAAGTCCTCTCACTACCCCTGCTTCATCACACCTTTTTCTCTTACTTTACCTACTTCACTTTTTCTACTTTCTCTTACTTTCACTCCCCTATTCCCTCTTTTTCTCTGTCTATTGCTCTTCTTTGTCATACATCCCAACCCCTTACATTCATAAAATTCCATCTCCTTATTTCCTCTTAAATCCCTCAATTTTCCAAATATAATTTCCCCTTGCCTGTCCCTATTTCCTCTATTTCCCAGCCCAAATTTTTTGTAGTTTCTCCCACGTCTTATCAGTTAAAATCACTACACCTACTTCTTACTCTCACTTGCCATATTTCCCCTCTTCTGATTACCCCTCACTCTTTGTTACATCCCAACCTTTATTTAATTCATTCCCATTACATTTTTTCCTGATTCCTCTTTAAATTCCTCTCTAATTCTCTTTCCTACTTTCTTCTACTTCCACTCTCCTATTCTCTATATTTCCGAGCCCAATTTCCCTCCTTTGTCCTACTTTCCAACCCCTAACTTTCCGAAAATTATATCCCCTTATTTCAACTTAATCACCCTACTTTGTAATCCATAATTATTCTTCACTTCCTCTAATTCGCCTCTCAAATTTTCCCCTGATTTACCTACTGCCCCTCCCTTCCTTTCCATCACGTTCCCACCAATATTTCCCATATATTCACCCACACTTTTCCCTCTTTGCTCTACTACCAAACTGCTCATGTCCCCTACTTCTTCCTGGGCTGCGAAACCTCAAAAATGAAAATATTAATTTATCATCTTTTAGAGATATAGGGGTTATTATCTAAACAAATTTAATTTCTTTAATAGCAGACTTCACACCATTTACCCTATTCCCATCTTTTCCACTTTTTTCATTTTCCTTCTTCACTGTTTTCAATAAGGTTCTCCTTTTCCACCTTTTTTTTTTGTTCAAAGCTAATTTTTTTCGATTGGAAAACTCTAATATATTTTTGATTCTGTATGCATCTCTTTTCTGTCATGTCTTTGGTTAAAAATTCAACTACTTTGGTAGAAAATTAAACTATTTGGTTTAAGACTAAGTTTTATTTTTAAAAATTCATGCATTTTGTAAAAAATTAATTTTTTGTTTGTTTAAAATAGAATAACTTTCTTGATAGTTGAACTGCTTTGTTCAAATTTTATTCTTTGGTAGCAGCAGCATCACTCTATTTAAAAATTCATCTCTTTTTTGGAAAATTTAACTATTTTTTCAAAATAATTTTTGTTGTTGTTAAAAACCTATTTTTTGAAAATCAAAAAATTTTGCTAGTAAGTATTTTTTTGGTTAAGAATTCAACTGTTTTGTTGAAAATTCAGTTTTTCGGTTTTGAGGATTCAACTACTTTGTAGAAAATTCGTCTTTTCGGTTTAATTAAAATTTCGTTAGATTTAAAATAAAAAGTTTTTGGATTGCAATATCAACTAGTACATTTATTGTTAAGAATTCATCAAAATTTTATGAAAAATTAATAATGTGTTTGAAACTTTTTTATGTTGAAAATTAATTCTCTAACTGAAAATTTAAATATTTAATTTACGAACGAAAGTAGTATTTTCTTAAGTTGTAAATCCATCTATTTGGTTGAAAGTGGAATGATTTTAGTTGGAAAATTTATGTTCAGTGAAACTATTCTAAAGCATCGATTTTGAGGCTGACCATGGGTAGGAACTAACTCATTATTACCCACTCTGCTTTTGTTCGTTCACGCCTGAGTGCTCGCCTGAGTGACAAAAGCAGACCCCGTGTGTATACCTACCTGTGGTACGGCATCAATTCTCGGAAAGGCTATAGAAGGGAGGGCTATTGAAGAGTTTCACTGCATCTTGTTAAATATCCATTAATTCTGCAGGCATCACACTCAGCAGCCTATTTCCCTCTTTTCAACTGCTTTTGAAAAAATTAATCTTTTTTCTGTGTTTTAAAAAAATGTCCCCTTTTCCGACTATGTGTAATTGAAAACTTATTCTTCTTAATTCAACAATCTTTTATTATATTTTTGGTTCAGAAGTCATCTCTTTTGGTGAAAAATTTCACTATTCGGTTAAAAACTTAATTATTTTGTTGTAAATTCAATTATTTTCTTAAAGAGTCCTATTTTTATTGAAAATTCAACCACTTGGTTCAATATTTTTTGCTAAAAATAGATTTTCCTTAGTTAAAAATTAATTTCTTAATTGTTGAAAATTCCACTGCTTGGTGAAAAATTCATCTATGTTGTTTAAAAACTTTCTTTTGGTGAAAAATTGTTGTTTTTGTTTGAAAATTCAACTGCGAGAATGAAATTAAAATATTTCTTTAAAAATGCATTCGGTTGGCTGAAGATTCATTGCTTTGCTTGAAATTGTAACTATTTTGTTGAAATTTAGTTTTTTTTGGTTCAAAATTAATTTTTTGAACTGAATATTCAACTATTTTATTTTTGGTTGACAAAATTTGTTTGTTAAAATTAATCTTACACATAAAGAAGAATGAAAAAGGAAATTCTTCTGATACTAAAAAATTTCATTTATAGTGAAACTCTCTAACGACAAATTGCAGAACGTTTGGGGTCCTTTAAAATTTACATCTGAATTTCATAAACTGTTCTTTTTCGTTTGAAATATGCCTTTTCCCTGCTCATATACGCTTCAATACATTTTTAAGGCTAAACAAATTTACTCTGTAAATTTACTCGGAATATCATGTCTGAGAGACGAAATACGCTCGAAGAGAATCTCTTATGTCACCCGAACTCGAAAGGTCATTTACTATAATGCATTTCCTAGCTTAAAATTTCAAATGCACTTCACAAACTTTCCAAAAAAGTCAAGATACTGTTTAAAATTAGATTTAAAAATAAAATCTTACAAAAGTTTAAATTAGCAAAAGAAGAATTTTCAATAAAATATACTTTTAAAGAAATAGTTCAATTCTCAAGCCAAAGAACGATTTTTTTATAGGTTTATTACAGTTAGTTATAAGTTTATTTTAGTAGTTTAGTTTATTAAAGTAGTTCAATTTTCAACCAAATGGTCGAATCTTCTAACAAAGAAAGATTAAATTCAAACCAAAAACTGTTGAATTTTGAAGTCAAAAAGACAAATTCTTTAAAAACAGCTAAAACATTACTTTTTTGTCAAAGGGCGAATTTTTAACCCGATGAAATAAACAAAGAAAACTTAGTTTTATAAGAATAGTTGAATTCTCAACCAAAAATATGAATTTTGAATGAAGAATTATTAATTTTATATCAAAAAAAGAATTTTCAACGAGCTGAATTAAAGAAAGCAAATTTTCAATAAAACAGTTGAATTCCTAACCAAGAAGATAAATTTTCAACCAACAAGATTAATTTTTTAACTCGAAAGGCGAATTTTCATAAAAATGCATTAATAGTATATTTCGTTAAAAGTTAAATTGTTAAATTTTCAGAAAAAAAATTATTTTTCAAACAAGAAAGGCGAGTTTTCCACAAAAAAGTTAGAGTTGCAACACAAAGATGTAAATTTAAAAAAAAATCAACAAAGTGGTTCAACTCAGCAATTGAATTTATAATAAAAATATAATCTTCCAAACAAGTATAGTGAAATTTTCAACAACAAAAAGCTGATTTTTGCGTAGAAAAGATTATTGTTCAAACGAAACGAAAATGCATCAATTTTCAATAAAGTTGTTGAATTTTCTACAGAAAAAGGCAAAATTATCTGCAAAACAGTGGAATTTTTAACCAAAAAAGATATTGCGTCCAGAAAAAAGTGAATTTTTTACAAAAAAGTTGAATTTTCTTCCAAAGAGTTAAATTTGTATAAAAATGGTTTAATTTTAAACCACATATTTTCATTTCTAACCGATCATTTGCATTTTCAACGAAACTAATAATTTTTAACAGAAACTTTAATTTCGAATTAATTTGCTGAAACATCAAACCAAAATATTGAATTTTCTACAAAACAGTTCAATTTTCAACCAGGTCCAAGTAATGCCTCATGTAATTCATTCTATGAGATTTTACATCTACAACCTGCTATCATTTTTAGCAGGATTTTTATCTGAACGATCGCATTCGTTTGGATTTTTCGCCAAGGAAGAGGAAAACTGCAAAAAACAGTAACTCCCGAGCTCAGCCGATGATCTGACCAGAGGAAAAAAATTCCATAAACGAGATACAAAATAGGATGAAATTATTATCGAACTACCTCCTTCGAAATTACCAAATACGCAAGGGTTTCTTGAGTATTATTATTATGATATTATTATTAATAATGTTATTATTACACTATTAAACAAAATCGATTTCCCGTTAAGTGTAACTCGTTCGGTTCTAGCCTCTTTGTGCTACTAGGGATCAAAGAATTTACATAGTAATGGCAATCTAGAATTCACATGTTGCTTTATCAAACAGGAGGTTCGTACCACACACCGCTTCGACACGGGCGCTGATCAATCTCTTAGCAAACACTCCGGGTAGAGAGCTTCACAAAGGCATCGCACGTTCCAGTTCACAAAAACACACAAACTGACTGATAACCCCGTAGGAATGTCCACTCTATCCATACATTTCCATATATAAATTTTGTATCGTATTTTAAGCAGGGTGTCCGAGAACTTTATTTTCAAAATTACTTGATTTTTTTTTGACTAATTTTTCATTTTCCTTGGTAATTAATATTCGAATGGCAGAATTTTAATATTGTAATAGTTAAAAAAAATTATAACAAAATATTAACAAAACAGTTAAATCTTCAACAAAATAATTAAACTTTTAAGAAACTAAATAAATTGTTAACCAAAAAGCTGCTTTGTTAACCTGCGAACACAAAGAGGGACCCCCAAATAAGCCGAAAATCAGCCCCTTTTTTGCGCCCAACGTAGCTTTTGAAGGAAAGAACATAAATTGTCGCAACAAGGCTCCAAATAATCATCCATGATTGCCGTAACCGGGTTTGTAATTAGTTTACGCGAAAACCGAAAACTACCCTTATCAGGGTGTGAAAACTACACCGGTACCATTCGAGTAGGTGAAATAGTGTCTAATAGTTTTTCATCATAATAGTATAATATTTACCTCAATTGTACTTATTCAGTGATGCTCAGACTCTTGAAAATCGAAAAACTACCCCTTTGAGGGGGTGGGAAATACGTCATTAACAAGAACATGTATAAAATATTTTTTAATTTTTTTTTTCAATAGGTAAAATCAAATAAGTGTCAATGTACAATAACTAATTCAATTCTACTTATTTAGCACCATTTCAACCCTTAAAACCCAAAAAACCACCCTTCTAAGTGGGGTGGAAATTAATTCATGACCAAATACGTGGATAAAATATTTTGCAATTATTTTATTTTTCTACACATATAGTTACGTTAGTGTCAACGTTCGTTAATTATTCTGACTTAGCTCCATTTTAACCCTTAAAATCCCGAAAAATACCCCTGTCAGGGGATGGAAACGACATCAGTACCATGAAAGTAGGTTAAATAGTGTTTAATAATTTTCCATCATAAAGGTATAATGTGCACCTCAATTATACTTACTCTGTAACGCTTCAATTCTTGAAAATCGGAAAACTACCCCTACTGCCAACGCATTCTGAACATGACTACAATTTTATTAAATTATTTTTTTATTAAAAGAACCCTATAAATTCCTCAAATTTAATTTATAATGGTATTTCAAGTTCCCGATTTTAAACTTCTAATTCAGATGTAATTTGTTGAATCAAATTAAGGTAAGTGAGTATTGACGAAATAATAATTATGCAAGCAAATAAATTATGTACTCTCGAACATCAGAAAGGACACTTTATTACAAAAATATTATTTGTATTGACGGCTTTACCTACCGGATGCAAGTCGCTTCACAGCCGCAAGGTATAATTAGTCCTCACAGCCACTATCACTATCTGTTTAAAGATCTTTTAGACACTTACCACAATACCCAGATAACAGGTAAATTTTAGGAATGCCTTTAAACTTTTATTTTAAGAATTCTATTAATATAAGCTAGTCCTTTATTGTGGTACAATTGCTAAATGATAAAGTTAACTTGCAAAAAAAAATTTCTTTATATTTTTTGTAATATCATTTAATAATTATTTAAATTAAACGATTTAACAAAAATAAAAATAGGATATTGAATATCTGAATCGCGCCATAATAAAAACTGTTTAAATTAAAATCCCTATTTCGACAACTGCTATGAGGGACGAGCGTGCGATTCGACGCGTGCAAATTCCTGCTTGTTAAGCCCTCGTAATTAGTGTCCCATTTAAAGCCTTCTTTAAACCTTAATCTAATAAGTAATACTAAACGCTTAATACTTAAATACTGAAACTACAATAATTAAACGTTTAAAATATCAACGAGCAAGAATAATTTTCTACCCCAAAAGACGAAGTTTTAACCAAATATATGAATTTTTAACCAAATTGTTGAACTCTCAACCATTAATTTTAATTTTTAACAAAGGAGACTCACAGAAAGAAACAAAATGTAATCTTTACAGTGATTTCAGAGTAAGCTTTACCTGTTACAACTCTATTGAATCTTGTTTTTTTTAATGCAAAAAATTCAACTTTATTTACTTGAAAATTTCCCGCAACAAAAAATCACTTCTGTTCTATTTTTGCTAGTTTTTTTTATCCCAAAAAACTAATTTTTAAGAAAATACAAGAATTTTGAACTTCTTCAATGCACAGCAGAAAGTTTCAACCAAACATGGAATAGTTACATTTTTGGACTAAAAAATAATAATTTTAAGAATTAAAATGGATTTTCATCGACGATGTTAAATATTTAACCAAACAGATGAATTTTTGCCCAGATGATTTTAAAGCCAAAAAGAGAAATTATCTACAAAAAGTTTAATTTCCAACGAACAAAATATGAATGCTCAACTAAGAAGTTTACTTTCCAAGCCAAAAAGATTAATTTTTTACAGAACATTAAAAATTTCACAATAAAAGTTAATTTAAAATGAAATGTTTCCATTTTCAATCAAAGATTTAAACTTTCATATTAAAAATATAAGTTTTGTACCAAAAATTTAATAGTCTAATTCTGCCGTACAAACTAAAAAGATACGTAAGTGACATTACCGCTTAGAGTGATTCTCCTAAGCGTGGCAATGAAAAAATCGACCTAAGCGGCAATGTCACTTATGTATCTTTTTAGTTTGTACGGCAGAATTTTCAGTTTTAAAGATTAATTTTCAAACAAAAACGAAACGAATTTTCATAAAACAGTTACGTTTTCAACCAAAAAATGAAGTTAAAAGGAAAAAAATGAATTTTTAACAAGATTTTAAATCTATTAGTAGCACTATCAATAAACAAGGATAATTTTCTAGCAAATAATTTAATTTTTAACCAAAAACTTGAATTTTCGACCAAGTAAATTAATGTTCTATAAAAAATACGATTTTCCAACTTATTCAATATACGTAATAAAGTTTTAACCAAACATGAAATAGTTACATTTTACGATAAACCAAATTTTAACAATAAAAACGAATTATTAACAAAGTTTAATTTTCGGCCAAATATTGGAATTTCCAAGGCAAAAGGACAAATTTTCTATAAAGCAGTAGAATTTTTACCTTCAAGTTTATTTTACCTGAAATAGATACATTTTTTAACGAAAATTAAATAGTTTAACTGTCATTGTAAAATAAATATGAAGTAAATCTACTTTGAACCCGGCATGTAACGAATTTTCATAAAAATGGTTAAATTTTCATCTAAAGAAAGAAACCTTCAACTAAAAACGAAATTTTCGCAAAGCAGTTGTATCTTCAACTATATAATATAATTTTTAATCAATTGAAATAAATTCTTAACCAAGAATATAATAGTAGCCCGTATAATGAAAAAAAAACTTTCACCCAAAAAGTTAGATTGTCTTACTAGATTTAAGTTTTTATCCCACCCCCTTCCCATTAAATTTTTTTACCTGGGTTATGGAATGTACAGCCATGCCACTTTTTATTCAAGGAATATTAAGCATACTTAAAATAAAAAAATATTTTTAATAAAAAACTAATCTTTTATAAGAAAAGTTAAATTTTCTACCGCATAGTTGACTTTCCAACTAAATTCCTAAATTTCAAAGACAAAAAGACGATTTTTGAATATAAAAGAACAGCATTTTTTACCTGAAAATAAGGGAATTTACGCCAAAAGGGAAATTTTAATCAAAATGTTGAATTTTCCAGACAAGTAGTTGAATTTTCTACACAAAATAGTGGAATTTTTACAACGATAATATGAAGTTTCTATAAAAAAGTGAATTTTCAATTAAATAGTGGTTAAATTTTAAGTTAAAATTTTTACTTTCTGACCTTAAAAATAAAATGTACAAATAAAATAAAACCAAATAGTAGAATTTTCAATTGAGAAGATTAGTTTTCTAGCCAAAAATTCGAATTTTCGACAAACTAAATAAATTTCGAATCAATCAGTTGAGTTTCTAAAATTAAAAATTCATCTTTTAATCAGGAATAAAAAAGGTAAATTTTCATTTCAAAAAATTAAGTTTTCATTGTAGAAAATTATCTTTAATAAAAACGACGAATTTCTGATATAAAGCAACAGAATTTTTAACACAAAAATATATAATTTTAACAAAATAGTTCAATTTAAGGTTAAAAAAATAATTTTTTACTGGAAAAAATAAAAATCCTAAAAAACAAGATTAATTTTCAACTGAAGATATAAATTTTCTTTCAATCTCAAACAAGGATATAAGTAAATATAAATAAAGTGGATCTGTCCCTGAAGATTAATTACCTCTAAATATATTATTCAATGACGCTGGCCCTGCCATGTGTCCCTACACGAATCTCATGGATCTCGAGAGTGAAAGGGTGTTAGAACTGAAAAATAAAGATTTGCTTTTACATTTATAAATATAATTCAAGTTTAAGCTAAATAGATTAAGGCTGTAATTACAACTTATTACTGAAACAATGATAATCAATTGCAAACTCACATTAACCGCAAAAAGATTAGAATTAAATATTTCAAATGTCACATTAGTTATGTAAAATATTATTATTACTATTCCATACTTAAAAAAGGTACTTACGGAATAAGATGGTTTAATTAAATCCTCGACAAATGCACAAACTTTACGCATGAATACTATAGGGTAAAAACTTTCTTTTTTTGACGGATAGCACCACTGCATGGTGGATGGTCGCAATGAGTGAAAACAAGATGTTTGTTCGCTGATGTTCTTATAAAAGTCAGAATGGCTATAAAATAAAAGTATTTTTAACTGTGTGGAAAAAAATTTTGGAAGGACAGTTCGACCATGTAGAAGAAATGTCTGGCTTTGTTATTGTGAATTCTCTTTCGTTAAAAGAGCTTTGCTCGAGAATGGGAGCGCACCTACAGAACGCGACTGATAGCAATCGTACTCCGCGCTTGTTATTTGCATTTCTCCCGCATTCATACACAGACCTTTTGAAATCAAAGGTCAACGGACTGACAACCGTAATTTTGTGATTTTGAACTCTCTTTTGTTAAAGCTCTTTCGGCTGTAACGAACACATTCTGATCACGTATCTCGTGCTTCGCACTCGATTGTGTCCAACATGCCAACTTTTCTACATTATAAACAACAATTTTATATCAAATATAATACATTTTTTATGTAACTCTGCCTGGAATTGCTTATTTAAAAAATTGCAAAATAAAGAGAAAATTGTATTTATCATGATTATTTTTATGTTTGTTTCTTATTTTGCTTCAAATTGTAGTCTAAGCTGCGCTGAAAAATGTATCATTTCAATAAATGTATATCATTACAATTCATAATATGCATAAAAATTGAATCATAATAATTCTTATTGCCTCGTTTTTATAATTTTTTTTATTTTTAATCTTGTTTTTCATGATTAAATAAAAACTACTGCTCATCTGCATAGGGTCTAATACAGGAACCTATATAGGGTCCTATGTCCTCTTTCATCTTTTCTGTCCTTTTTCCAAAACTTTAATTTTTTAATTTTTAATCTTATTTTTTATGATTAAAAGAAAGTCTACTCGTCCTATCGAAAAATAATTAATAATAAATTTATAGATCTTTTTAGGTGACAACTTTTGTCCGTTCATTTTAGTTCATATCTTGTGTCGTTTTTTAAAAAGAAATTCAATATTTTTATTTTGAATGTTATTTTTTACAAATAAAGCAAAAGCTACGTTTCCTTTCAAGAAGTATAGCTCTTTTTTGCATAAACAAGTTTTGTATCATTTTTATCGTAGCTTGCGTCATTAGTCCAAAAAAAAATAATTTTTTATTTTGTTTTTTACGACTACAAACAAAAACTACGCGTCCTATTGAAAAGTGATTCATTATAAATTTGTGGTTCTTTCCAGGGCGCGCAATTTTATCTTTTTCATTTTTTTTTCGTATCTTGCATAGTTTGACCAAAAAATTGAATTTTTGGATTTTTCATTATTTTTGGTACGATCAAATTTGGAATTTTCAACTTTTTGACCAAATTAAAAAATCTGTTATCATAGTCTTTTAGGGCTTTGAAAAAAAGAACGTTTTTCTTTTCTTGACTTTTATTCGTATCATACGTTGTTTGGCCTAAATAGTTTATTTTGTTTTGTTTTTTTGGATTTCGAAAATGCTGTAACTCTGATCATTTTCTTTTTATAGAAAAAAGTCATAATAATAAACTGTTGGAGTTTCTAGTATATAAACAAACGTACACAAAATTTTGATATCTTGAAAAAATATGGTTTCAAAAATTTTTGGTAGGTTCAAATTTTGAATTTTCAACTTTTCAAACAAATTAAAAAAGCTGTTATCATAGTCTTGTAGGTCTTTCAAAAAGGAACGTTTTTCTTCCCTTGACTTTTTTCATATCATACGTTGTTTGACTTAAATAGTTTATTTTATTTTGTTTTTTTTGGATTTTCAAAATGCTCTAACTCTGATCATTTTCTTTTTATAAAAAAAAGTCACGAAGATAAATTGTTTGAGTTTCTGAGTATATTAACAAACGTACGCAGAATTTTGAAATCTTGAAAAAATGTGGTTTTAAAATTTTTTGGTACGATCAAATTTTCAACTTTTCGACCAAACCAAAAAGCTGTTATGATCATGTTGTAGGGTTTTAAGAAATGAACGTCTTTCTTCTCTTGACTTTTTTCATATCATGCATTGTTTGGCCTAAAATGTTCATTTTAGTTTGTTTTTTTGGATTTTGAAAATTTTCTCACTATGATCATTTTCTTTTTATAGAAAAAAGTCATTAGAATAAATTGTTTGGGTTTCTGACTACTATGAATAACCGTTCATACAATTATGAAATCTTGGAAAAATGTGGGTTCAAAAATTTTGACAACGCGCTCACTTTTTGAATTCTGATCCAAAATATCTGATTTACGAACTTGTTCTTTCTTTTTAGGTTTTAAAAAAGTGTGCCAACGCAGAATTCAATCTTATCAATTTTTCTAAAGTTATCGTGCCTACAGAATACAGACTACAGACTACAGACAGACAGACAAACACCAATACTTTCTCATTAGGATGAGAACGTAAAAAATATGGAACGAGATTGATAAGTAAATCATTTCTTGCAGAAGCTAAATGATGACTTACTTTTTTAGCACAGCATCCAAATAAGAAGCCTATTTGTTCATTAAAAAGAGCAGTTCTCATTTTACAAAGCAGTATCGCGACCTGCTTAGGTTTAGAGTCCGCTTTAAAGTCACAAATTTTGTGAAACTGATCTTTATGATAACCAAACCATGCCTTGAAGACTGCATCATCTATTTAGTCTATCTTTTCAATATTAAAAATACTTTGAACTTTTTTTACTCTCGTGATAATACTGAAAAATAAGATTGCTTACTTCTACTTGTTTGTTAGAAGGAGCTTCTGTAGATATTTGCTTAACTAATGGCTAATAGTTATCTAATTTCAAATGATCACTGCACATACGTGCGTCAAGAAAATTTAAGAATTTATACTCCATGAGGAGTAAACGCCTCAATGTTTTAGGAACATTTGCTAACTGTAAGTTATCCGTACGTTTACAGCCAAATGTACAGTAACATAGAAAAAAATCAAGTTACCAGGTGTATACATATGAAACCGGTATTTTTTCAAGAAAAAAACACATTTATTTCAAGAGAATGATAACAAATATTTTATTCAAAGTATGCGCCCTCGCTGGCTACACATTTTGTGCACCTCTCAGGCAATTTATGGATACCTTTCCAAAAAAAGTCTTCGTTTTTGAAAGCAAACCAGTCATCGAGCCATTTTCCGACATTTTCGTAAGAAGTGAAGCGCTGTTCGCTGAGTGCGTGCCCCATCGATGCAAATAAGTGGTAGTCGAATGGAGCCAAGTCTGGTGAGTAAGCGGGGTGG
>NC_046663.1:36895447-36918109 GCF_010883055.1 Belonocnema kinseyi | reverse complement strand
ACGCCAATTAGCACAAATGGTAAGTTCCGACAGTGCCTACAAGTGTGCCTACTGGCCGCTAGATGGCAATACCGGTTTCATATGTATACACCTGGTAAATTTTGTTGCATGCAAAATTTCCCGCTGTTAAAGTTTTACATGAAATTTAGCGAAAGTTTATTCTGCGATAGAATAAAAGCTGTCGCCTGCTATAGCGTCTTTAGCAGAAATGGGAACACGGCAAAGTATAAATGAATTCGAGCTATAAATTGGGACAACAGATTGTAAACATTCACAGAAAAAAAATGTTTAAATTTGTTGCAGGTAAGACTTGCAAGGTTAAAAATTAAACATATTTTGGCCAAAGTTTCACCGAGGTCAGAAGACAAATTTTGATTTCGTTTACACTATTGTAGATGAATTAGAACTTATTAAATACCATTTAACAAAAAGCGCAAAAGCAACTGACAGATGGGAATGCCCATTTCTCTCTAATTTGATGAAGTTAAACGACGATAGATAGCGCTGGCGTCGCGATTTTCGCTACACCTCGAGTAAAAATGGAGCGATTATATGGCTAAGGATTATACAGGCAAGGTTAAAAATTGGAAATTATCTTCGATTTATGTAAAGTTTATCTGGTAAGGTTAATTTTTGTTGCGGTGAATCTTTCACATGGAATCGATGTAAATATTATGTTTCATTTTTTCTGTGAATAATGATAATTTCGTTCTGTTTTGTAAAACGATATATCAAGTTCAAAATTCAGTTCATCATTTTCTTCAACAGGTTGATCAATTATGAAGTCTGGATCTAAGTGCTCATTATGTTCTTCAACAGGTTGGTCTGCAATAGGCATTCTACAAATTTGATTGTAACATAACTTACATATCTTACTGGCAGGCGGTATTGATTCAAGAGCCTCTAGCTGACGTTTTCTTGAATTTTCTCTAGACCTTAAATAATTAATGTTCACAAGTCCTATATTATGAATGTCATAGCACTTTCCCCTGTTATTCTTCTCAACAAATTGAAAACGCAAGCAAGATAGAGACACTGTCATTGTAAAACAGTAACACAGATGTCTATCTTTTTAAGTAAGAACTACAAAATGAGCAAGAACGTAGACTATCATGAAAAGTATGACTTAGACAAAATTACGCTAGTGATATTTTATACTAAAACATATGTTTCATAAACATTCATGCCAAGAGAAAATATATTTTCTCTTAGTATGTGTAACTCCAATCAATTTAATGCAGTGGAATATCTAATGGAGAGAAGGTACGTATCTAATGCTTTTTAATATATTTTTAAACGTAGACAAAAGAGAGAGTGATATTTTTCATGCCAGTGATCAGATATATGGAAACTATATTTTATTCCACACACAATTTATCAAACACCTTCACTTACAAATAGAAATAAATACCATAAAGAAATACAAAGAAATATTTTTTATTAGTATGTACGATCGAAACCAATGCAAGTAGAGTGCCGAATTTAGAGAACCTATAGATCCAATGCTCTTCAATTATTCTAATATACTATGACTAAAGTGATTTAATGCACTGAGACTGCTTATGTATTGACTTCAGTTTCCTGAAGCACATTTCAATGCGTTAATATTAATTTAAACAAAAATAAAAATAACTGTAGCTGATATTGATTCTATTGTAATACATACTATGAGTAAAGAAAACATTAAGAAGGTAACGAAGCTTTAAAAATTCACATATTAATAATAATAATAACGATAAAAATTATGATGATGATGATGATGATGATGATGATGACGATGATGATGATAATGATGATGATGATGATGGTGATAATAATGTAAAGCGCTTGAAGCAATGCTGTGTATAGAAAGCCAGGAGTTGTACGTCAGTGAACAAAGAAGAATTAAAACTTTTTCATCCACGTTTTTAGAACTAAAGTACTTCAACTTTTCATACGGATAATGAGTGTATCTTGAAGGGTTTAAGCGACATTAAAGAGATCGATTTTATACTGTAATGACATAAAACTCGTAAAAACTATTCTATGAATGTTTTTCGTATCGGTCTACTCGTAAATAAGTATGCATGGAAATAGATATTATATGTGAATACCTATTGCGATTTTAGGTACAAAAAAATAATTCAAAGTAATTTATGTACATTTTTGGTCATTAAGGTTTTTCCGACCCTTTATTGTAGTAGCTTTTCGATTTTCGAGAGTTGCGGCGCGCTGAGTAAGCATAATTGAGATATATATTATATCATGAAGCCTTTTCCAACCCCAGATAGCGGTAGTTTTTTGGTTTTTGAGGGTTAAAATAGTGCTAACTAAGTAGAATTGAGTTAATTATTATACATTAATACTAATTGATTTTATCTATGGCAAGAAAATGCTGTTATACATGTTCTTGTTTATGCCGTATTTTCAACCCCCTCATAGGGGTAGTTTTTTGATTTTTAAGAGTCGGAGCGTCACTAAGTAAGTATAATTGAGGTACATATCATACTTTTACGATAAAAACTATTAGACACTATTTCACCTATTTTCATATGATACCACTGTAGTTTCCGCCCCCTGATAGGGGTAGTTTCTGGGATTCTGGTTGTTGAAATAGTTCTAAGTAAGAATGATTAGCGACGTTATTATACATTTGCGCTAACGTTACTATATTTATAGACAAAAAATAATTAAAACATATTTTATCCTCGTTCTTGGTCATGAAGTAATTTCAACCCCCTGATAGGGGTAATTTATCGGTTTTTAAGGTTTTAAATAGTGCTAACTAAATAGAATTAACGTAGTTATTATACACGTGAACTAATTGATTTTATCTATGGACAAGAAAAGAATTAAAAAATATTTTATACACGTTCTTGTTTATGACGTATTTTCGACCCCTAATAGGGGTAGTTTTTCGATTTTCAATATTTGGAGCGTCACTCAGTAAGTTTAATTGAGGTACATAATATAATATTTATGATGAAAAACTATTAGACACTAGTTCACCCACTTGCATGGTACCGGTGGAGTTTCCACCCCCTGATAGGGGTAGTTTTCGGGTTTCGGGTAAACTAATGAAAAACCCAGTTACAGCATGCATTGACGATTAATTTGAGATTTCTTGCGTCAATTTAAGTTCTTTCCTTCAAAAACTACTTTGGCCGCTAAAAAAGGGGCGGATTTTGGGGTCCCTCTTTGTGACCAAAAAGATGAATTTTTAACAAAATGCATTGATTTGAAAAAAAATTTTTCAATCTTGATGCTAAATACATAAATTATCTATACAACAGCTAACTTTTCAATCTGAAAATGCTTTGCAAATTTGACTTTTTTAAAAAAAGTTAATTCTCAGCCGAATAATTTAATTTTTAAATCAATGGTTAATTTTTTTTTAAATAGTTTAATCATGTATAAATATAGTTAAATTTGCAGCTATAAGTATGCATATTTGACCTAAAACGTTCGTTTTAACCAAATACTTTAATTTTCAAACAAATTTTTTAATTTTTAACCCAAAAAGACAAATTCTCAACAAAAAAATGTAATTGTTGCATTTTTATCCAGAAAAGGTTATATTTTTGCCAAGAAGATTAGTTTCTTATAAAAAAATCGACAATTCAACATAATCCATGAATTTGAATTTTAAGTTTTTTCTAACTAAAAAAGATCAATCTTAAAAAAAATTGAAAAAGTTGCGGTTTCGGTTAAAAAATTAATTTTAATCCAACAAAAGGCTTTTCACTAAATAGTTAAATTTTCAACGTGAGACATGAGCGATTCATTTTCAGAAAAATAGTTAAACTTTGAACCAAAGATATGAGTTTCCAAGTCAAAATATTAATTTTTAACAAAAAAATATGATTTTTTAATTAAAGGCCTCGAACCAAATCTTTGGAAAAAATAGTTAAATACTCAAAGCAAAGAAGAAGAATTTTTAACCAAAAAGTTGCATTTTGATTTAAAAAAATACAATTTCTAGTAACCCAGATGAATTTTTAAATCCACAAGGTAAATTTTCGAAAAAATAGTAAAATTTTCTGTTAAAAAAGATTTTAGTTGACTTTTCACGATCTAAATATGAATTTTTAAACAAGAAATAAGTTGTTACAAAAAAAACTTTATTTTCAATCCAAAGAGACGAATTTTTGTAACCAATAAGAATTAATTTTTAACAAAATAGTTGAATTCTTTAACGAGTAGTAGAATTTTTACCCAAGAAAGAATAAATTTATACTAAAACAGATACATTTTGAATTGACTTTTCAATAAAAAAATACGAATTTTAAACTCAAGGTAAATTTTCTAGGAAATAATTTAATTGTCAATAAAACAGTTGCATTAAGAAAACAATATTTCTACTCAAAGATATGAGTATTTAGATCAAAAAGACAAATTTTCAGAAAAAATATTTTTAATCCAGAATCAGTCAAATAATAGAATTTATAACTAAAAAGATAATATTCACGAGAAAGTTTCCGCAAATTTGCAAAAATTATGCACATTAATTATTCCTCCATTCCTCTATTACCTCTTTTCACCTTTTTCAAGACTTATTTTTTCACCTATTTTGTCTTCCTTTAAATTCTTATTCTCTTTTTTTCGCTTAAGTTCAAACTGAATGGATAGGAGCCAATAAGAAAATTCAACTAGTTTTGATTAAAAGTTAATTTTTTACAGTAGAAATAGTCTACTATTATAATTCTGGTTCGGAGTTTGTCTTGTTAAGTAAATATTCTACTATTTGATTAAAAATTTACTTATTTTGTGAACAATGCTAATATTTTGTTGAAAATTAATTTTGTTTGTTTTTTTAAGATTCGTCTTTTTGGCTTGAAAATTCGACAGAAAATTAAACTATTTGGTTAAAATAAAGTTTTTTAGTAGAAAATTTATACTTTTAGCTGAAAATTCAAATATATTCACAGATGATTGAATTATTTAGTAAAAAAATAATCATCAATTCAAAATTAAACTATTTGACAAACAATTAACTTTTTTTATTGAAAAGTCATATTTCCAGGCGTTTTCAGGTTGAAAATTTTTCTTTTAAATAGATAATTTGTCTTTCTTGAATCAAAATTGAACAATATTGTTGAAAATTAATTCAGTTCGTTAAAAATTCAACTTTATGGAAACAAATTTAACTATTGTGTTGAAGACTTAACTATGTTGATCAAGTCATCTTTTATGGTTAAAAATTCTCCTGTTTAGTTTAATTCAACTGTTTTTATTTTCAATTAAATTTCTTTTCGAAATACCAACTATTACATGTTTCATTCAAGACCTGCCTTTTTGGCTTAAAAATTCAAAAATTTTATATAAAATTAACTTTTTTTGTTGAAAATTCATACTTTTGGCTAAAAATTCATACTGAATGATCGCGCATGCATGTTTTTAAACATCTTGAAAGAGATGATTAATTTCGTGGTTCAACAATATGAATGATTAGGAATGAAAATTAAGAAATTTTATTTTTGGTCTCTTAAAAAACTCTGAATGAGGCGATATAAAACTCTAAGGATGCTGATTGGCGTGATTAGGGGGCTGAGACAGTGCTCCCAATTTTGGGAACTTTTTAAACTGCGCATGCGTCGCGTCGGCAACCGGATTAGTTACTGTTAGCGCGCGCATTTTATATTATATAAATATTCAAATTGAATATTTATGATAAATAATTATTGGGAAATGCATCAAAAGTAATTTATCAATCCTAAAAGTCACATTATTTGGAATAAAAACAATTTTTATTTAGAAACTCGACAGAGACGAGAGTAATCTTTGTGTTAAAAAATGATTTCTTTCTATGAACTCAGAATTCATAACGCATTTTTAATTAAAATCGAATTATTTTTTATCTGTCATTCCCAAATCTTATTTTAGGATTAAGAAATTACTGTTTATGCATTTTTAGGAACAAATGGAATGTATGAGGTAGGACTCGAGGATTAGAGTTGAGAAATGGGGAAAGGAGATAAAAGAGTGGACGGAGAAAGTAGAAGGATTATAGGGGGAAGGTGGCATCGGTAAGGAAGAAAAAGGAATTAAATTGAAGTAGATGGAACAGAAGATAAGGGTGTGGAAAGAAAGGACGGAAACTTAGGGGTACAGAATATGAAATATAAGGTAATTAGAGAGCATAGGAATGAAATGTAAAATAGGGCAGACAGATACAGGATAAGGGCAATGGAGTTCAGAATGGAGAGAAAGCAGAAGGCAGACAGGAGAAATATTATTGCGAAGCGAGGGTAAAAGCCAAAGGGAGGGGAAGAAATGAAAGATGTGGAAGCGCTGCTAGAGGACATAGGGTATGTCAAGGCAAGGTATGAAAAGTTAGAATGGCCGAAAGAATTAAGAGGGAAGTGGCAAATGTGAAATTGGACAGCTGGGAAGAGAAGTTGGGGGTAATGCAAAATAAAGACAGGATGAAGGTTAAGGGGGTTTTCATCGATCACGATTTAACGAGGAAGATAAGAAAAGTGCAGAGGATGCTGAACGTTACAGCTAGGAGGAAAGTGAGTAAAGAAAGCGCGGCAAAGGTAGGATATTGGAAAAGTAGATGAGGAAATGAGGACGTGGGACGAGAGGAAAGAGATGTTGAAGGAAATACTGGAGGATTTGATTCGTAGGAAGTAGGGGAGTGAGGTTAAAGCAGGGGGGAGAGGTAGTTAAGATGCTGTATTGGAACGTAGCAGGGGTAAAAAAGACGAAAATTTCTGGACGTATACCCAGGAATTTGATGTTGTCGGACTTGTAGAGGGGTAGAGAGAAAGAAATGGGATAGAATAGAGCTAAATCTACTAAGGGGGTGTAGGATATAGGCTCCAGGAGGCGGTCGGAATAAGGAAGAAGGAAAGAATTAGTGAGAGAATTATAACGGGGGTTAGGGATGGATTACAGGAATAACTTCATAGAGGGGGAGGGGACGTGCAAATGAGGGCATTAAAGATGAGAGAGGTAACGTGTCACTCTGGGATAGTGTAACGTAAGGATGGGACGGTAAGAATTCAAGAAAGGGTGCAACAGTTGCTAGCCGAGATAAAAGAGGATACGGGGGTACTGGGGGAGAAGGAATTCGATGCTAGGATGAGGAAGGAACGTGAAATTGACAGGGAAGGAGAGAGCTTAAAAACAAAGTTGAACTGGATGGAGGATAGAGGATGAGGGGTGGGAAACGGTATGGCAACAGTGGACGAAGAGAAAGAAGACACATATGTAAGTATGGTAGGGGTAACGATGGACGCGATAGGGAAGTATCATGAGCAGTTAGGAAATGTACGTTTTAAAGGGAAGTAAAATGAAGAAATATAGGAGGATTTCAAAGAGAAAGTAAAAGGGTGTGTAGAAAATAAGGTAATCAGAAAGAACAATAAAGGAATTTTTTAGCCGTGGTTGATATGTAAGAAGAAAGAGTAGGAAAAGGAGAAAGATCTGGAAGAAGAGTTGAGAAATATTAGGTCAGAATGAGATGTGTGGAAGATAATAAAGAGGTTTAGGAACGTAGGCTTGGGGTACGCGAGAAAATATGGAGGAAGGAGTGAAGGGAGTTTTTTTAAAGAATCGTTTTCGGGGCAAAGATTCAATGAAGAGTGATGAGGGTAGTAGAAGAAGAAGGAAGATTGAGGCGGTTAAGGAGATACTGAAAGCGGAAGTAAAGAAAGTATGGTGTAGAGAGGGATTACAAAGAGATTAGAAAGAGAAGTTGATTGTGCCACTCTATAGGACAGGGGATAGGGATAGGCAGGCAAATTATAGAGAAATTAAGCTAATAAATACGGAACATAAAGTATACCCGATCGTGTTGGTAGATAGGCTGCGGAAGGATCTCTAAAAAACGAAAGAAACATAGCCGGAGAGACAGGCAGGCTTTAGGGAGTGCTGAAGCACTCTAGAAAATATAGGAGAATAACTCATTTTAACAGACCTCATAAATATAAAATAAATTTTAAGAAATTTGTAAATTTTTATCGGTAAAAATTTCTCTGAACTGTTGAAAATTCAAGGATTCAAGGATTCAGGATCTTTCTGTTTCACTTTTTTTTGCATATGTCTTTTCTATTTTCAACCTCATAAAGTTTCCAAATCACAAAGAAAATTTTAAGATAGATCTTCAAAAGTCTATTTTGAAAATATCATTTTCGCATAGCTACAAAATAAAAATTCATAAAAATGTACACATCTAAAGCGGTTGTGTATACTATTCTCGATCATAAAAACAGATTGATATTTTAAATTTGTACACACTTCAGCAATTTAAAAATATTCAATCTTCCTGTAGAAGTTTTATATATTTCTATTAGGAACAGAAATATAAAAAATATTTTTTTGTTTACATGCTTCATTTATCATTGTTTTGGGAAAATTTACAATCGTTTATCCATTAACCTAAATTATACAGAAGCTTTATAACATTAAAATAAATTAAAAACTTTTTTCATTTGTTCACAAAATTCCAAAAATACATTTAAAAAAATAAATTTCTGGAAAAAGAGCATAAGGTACGAAAAAAAATAAACAAAAGTTTTAATCTTGAAACGAAGAATAAGAAATAAACAAATTAAATTTTTGAATAAATTTAAGGTTTAATAAAAAGTTTAATAACAAAATTCTTTGCCTAAATTAAATCAAAAAGTTTGCTTCTGATTTTTTTTTCACGAAACGCGTGATGAGAATATGATCTTTAAAGCCCAAGGTGTTTTAACAAAAGAGAATTCACATTTATTAAATTTCATTTGTTGCACAAATTGAATACATTATCATTATTATCACGTTATTTTTTTGAAAATCACTTAGTTTTTCCTGACTTTCATCTCTTCTCTGATCCACGGAAACCCTGAATAATGATTGTAAAGTTTTCATCAGGGTAATTGCTCAACGTACAGGAATGAGAAGAGGGATTGCACCGCTATTTTATGGCTTAGGGAGGAAAGTAGCAAAAGTTTGTGTGAGACAGGAAGTATAAACACAGAGCTTCCAAATAGATCTACAAACGCTGATAATTTTTAACTTCCAGGCAAAGCAAGGGCAAGAAAAAGGTGAATTACCATTGAGAGTCACCGGAAGTTATCTTTTTGGCTTTCTGGTTCGTGGGAGTCCAACCACTCTTTACAATAAATTATCAGATTCAATCTTTTCATGATGTATTTGCCACGAGATTATCATGGAATGAGAAAAGCTGTTTGTTAAATTATGGTTAAAATCCAAACGAAAAGAAGGTTTTATTCAACTAAACCTTGTAGAGTGCCTAAAGAGAAATTTATTCTTGTTGAAAAAATATTTTCCCAAACCTAACAAAAAATTTTTGATATAAGGCTAAAGAAATAATTATTATTAGTTTTTTCCGAGACTTCACAGCCTTAAATTCTCTCAAAAGTTGGGAAAGAGGGTGATTTATCACGAAACTAAGGAAATAATCGAGGAATAAATTCTCAAACTAGAATTACTTCGGATTTCAGATTAAATATCATATAATGCACCAAAAATTATTAAGATTTCAAGTCAAAAGATATTGCATTTTCATCAAAATAATTGAATTTTAAACACTGAAAGATTAATTTATAGAAAAAATAATTTATAAATAAAAAGGTGCATTAACAGCCAAATAGTTAAACTTTTATGCAAAAGAGACGATTTTTCAGCAAAATATATGAATTTTTAACAAAATCATTAAATTTTGTGCAAAAACAGGACTTTTTATAACAGTCTAATTTTCAACCAAAAAGTTAATCTTAAACCAAAAAAAGATGAATTTTCAATCCAAACGGATGAATTTTTTAGAATTACGTTGAATTTTCCACCAAAAAGATGACTTTAACAAAATATTTGTAATTTCCATTAAATAATTATAAAATTTCAAACAAAGTAGATGAATTTTTAATAAAAAAGCTGCATACTTAACCTACAAAGATTATTCGATAAACAAGACAATTAATTTTCCACGTAAAAAAATAGATCAATAGTCAAGCTAGGAGTTCAAATTTTTTAAGAAATCAGTAGACTTTTAAACTGGAAAATTAAATTTTTTAATAAAATATTTCGATTTTTAACTGAAAAGATAAATTTCGAAATAAAATGATAAATCTCCATAAACAAAAATAAATAAAAAAAAGTTAAAGATTCAACAAAACAGTTTAGTCATCAATTAAAATATATAGAAAAAATTAATTTTTAAATAAAAATATCAATTTTCAAAAAAAAAATTGAATAGTTACATTTTCACATAAAAATTGTATTGCCAATAAAAAAACTATTTTTAACAAAATAGTTAAATTTTCAAACAAACAGATGAATCTCAAACGAGAAAAATGAATTTTTACAAAATAGGTCACTTTAATCTTTTACGAAAAAGACGAATTTTCGACTAAAAAATATCAATTTTCGACAAAAACTGAGAAATTTACATTTTCAATAAAAAAATTTATTTTACACCAAAAAAAATGTAATTTTCAATTACAAAAAAATGTAAATTTTCACCCGACAATCTAATAGTTAAATTTGTTGACAGAAAAATGAATTTATACCTAAAAATAATCGAACTTTGAACAAAATACATAAAAACATCAGATAAAAACATTAATCTTCACAAAAATAAAATTAGTTTTTAACAAAAGAGTGTTATTTTATTGGAAAGAAAAAAAATGTAATCAGGTTGTTTCATTTAAAAAAAAAACCGTCAAATTTTCGTACAAAAAGAAATAATTTCAACAAAATAGTTCAACACTCAACCAAACAGTTGAATATTCAACTGAAAATATGAGTTTTTGTAACCAATGAGAATAATTTACTACCAAAAATAGAACAGATAAATTTTATCTTAAAAATTAATTTTCAATCAAGAGATAAACGAATTTCGAACAAAATAGATCAATTTTCCACGTATAAAAAAATGACTTTTTAACAAAGTAATGATTTAAAATTAATCTTTTATATCATCAGCGAATGGTACTTTATCGACAGTAGATAACCCTCCAATCTATGGAGGCAGGAAATCCACAAAATCGATAAAGTTAAGAATCTTCAATAACAGAAAATGCTTAACGTCTTAATCAGACTAGATGGAAAATAATTTTTTCAAATTTCAAATTGAAATTTTTATTCGAAAAAAAGATGTTTCAATTTCGCTCCATTGGGAATCAAACCACAGAACTTCTGATTTCCGGTCAGGTGCTTTTTCATTAAGCTATTAGAGGTGAATTAAGGTTCTTATTTCGATCTCTCTAATAGATTAGTGGCAAAGCACCTGACCGGAAATCAGAAGTTCTGTGGTTCGATTCCCAGTGGAGCTTTTCCAACATCACAAACATTAGACAAAATTATTGTAATAGAGATGTTTTGAACAAAAAATTAATTTTATTATAGAAATAATAGCCGATATTTAATTACATAACCGTAATGCCAACAATAAATTTATGTTACTTAATTGAAAACAATTTATATTAAGTTTTTGGAAGAAAAATCAATCAGTCAATAGTTAGATAATCATCTGATAACATAAAGAGCAGTAATAAATTATTTTCATTGAAATGCTAAAATAAATTGTACCTCATATTTTAATGAAAATTTAAAGTATTAATAATCTTTGAAAATAATTCCATAAAAACTTAAAACATATTGACATATAATTTTGGAGATTGAATTCTCATAATTATTTGAAAACATCAAAAACATTTTTTTAATCATGAAATTCGAATAGGGGTATTTAAAATATAGATAAACTTTCATTATACGAATCATATCCCATATTAAATAGAAAAATTTGAAAGTATATAATAAATTTCTTTTCTTATTTAAACAATATTAAACTTCAAACTTTATGTAATTTAATAATGTAAACAAATTAATCAGCTAATAATAATTAACCAATCAATAACATAATGAGCATTTATTGAATTACAGTAAAACTCTTTAATAGCCTTCCCTTCTATAGCCCTTCCAAAAATTGACGCCTCAATGCATGTCGGTGTAACAGGTGCTGCGCTTGGTGTGCGGGATATGTGGCTGTCGACTTAGGCGACTTCTCAGGCGTAAACAAATAACAGCCGAACGGGCTATAATAAGTTAGTTCCCACCCATCGTCAGCCCCAAAATCGGCGCTATAGAAAAGTTTCACTGTATTTTTATTAAATCATTTGAATAATTTTTATTTTACATATATTTTTTTTTAATTTGCACATCCCTTTTTGTTACTTGCATTTAGTAATCAACTAATAACTAATTAATCGGTTTACAAGATAAAAAAGCATCAAAGAATTATTTTAATTGAAAAATATAAATGATTCTTATTTTATATTTTACTTTAAACTCAAAATTGCATTTATAAAAAATGCTATTTATTTTTTCAGTTCACCTTTAAAAATAATAAAGAGGAATTGAAACTAGTTGGAGGGGGAGGAAGGGAGTAAAAATTCTGTATTCATTAAACAATTTATTTTTGCAAAGTAAGTGTTAAAGTCTCTACACTGTTAGAAAAAAATTCGTACAACGTTACACAGAAGTGCGAATTTGAAATTATACGGTGCGATATTTTGGTGCGAAAAAGCATTTCTTCTACTAAAATACACTTCTCCGGTGTAAAGTTGGTAAATTTACGAACTCTCAATTTCCCAGTGTTGAAAAAAATAACGAATCACACCGAGGAGATGTGAAAGTCTTAATCTAAACTTAAAGTTTCACTAGAAAGTGTAAAATCAAGCACTAAGCCGGAGAGAGAATAGTACATTTCGATACGTATGTGAGAGGTGATTATTTACCCTGAAAGGCGAAATTTTTTTTTGAAGTTGAGATTTTGAGGTTAGAGTGGTATAAATATGCAAACGACCCTATAAGGTGCGAAAAAGAAGACCGATCCGTTGCTTTGCGCACGCGCGTGCAGTTAACTTGTGCAGGCTTATGCGAGATGAAGAAGTTAGAAGATAAATTTATAATTAAAAAGATAATCTTTCAAGAAAAAAATGATAACAAAATTGTTCAATTTTCATCTTTAGAAACAAATTTTAAACTGACACAATAAGCATTAAACCAAAAATGGACTAGTTGAATTTTCAGATAAAAAATGGAATTTTCAACAAAAGAAATTAATTTTTAATAAAAAAGATTTCTTTTTAACAAAAAATGGAGCAATTAAATTTGTATTACAAAAATTAATTTTGAATAAAAAAACAATTGAATCTACAGCAAAATAGTCCAATTTTCAACCAAAGAAATGAATTTTCGTACAAAAAGACTTCTTCCAAAAAAGACAAAATTGCAATAAAATACATGAATTTTCAACCACATAGTTGAATTTCAACTGAAAAATAATGTTTCAAGGAAAAACTGAATAGTTACATTTTCAGTTAAAAACAATTATCAAACAAATAAATTAATTTTCAAACCAATAATTTCCTACAGAAAACAGAAATTTAAAATTTTATGAATAAATTTTAAAACAACAACAAAAAAAAAACGAATTTTTAACAAAATAGATAAATTTTCAACGAAAAACGGTTACATTATCATTTTAAAAAATAAATGTACAACCAAAACATTTTCATCAAATTAGTTTAATTTCCAAAAAACTGCATGAACTTTCAACTATTTTATACGAAAAGAAAAAAAGTTTGATCAAAACATGCATTTACAACCAAAGAAATGAATTTTTAATTAAAGTAGATGAATTTTTAAACAAGAAGAATACATTTCTACCAAAAAAGATTAATTTTCAACTGAGAATGGTCAATCTTCAGTATAAGAAAATATTTGTTCAGCTAAAAAAAATCGAATTTTCAACAAAACAGTTAAATTATAAACCAAAAAAACCATTTTTAAACAAAAACAATTATTTTCTATTAAAAAAAAGATGAATTTACAACTAAAAAAATACTTTAAAAAAAACGTTGACAAAATCGTTAAATTTTCAACTTTAAAAATGAATATTAAAACAGGAAAATAAGTATTTAACAAAAATAGAATAAGAACATTTTCAGATACAAAATGTAATTTTCTGCAAAATAATTTAATTTTCGATATGAAAAATGAATTTTCAACTGAAAAATATTTTGAATAAAAAAATCGAATTTACAACAGAATAGTTAAATTTTTAAACATATAGTTGGATTTTCAATTTAAAGAAAAAAACATTTTTTACCAACAATGGAATGGAATAAATTCTGAAAGAAAATTGAAAAAAGAACACAAAATTTTTTTATTATTTTGTAAAAATTTTAAAAGGGGTAGAAAAGAGTGTGTAGAAAATTTTTGCAATTTTACTATGTTATATATAATTTTAGAAAAAGAAAACAAGAACTTAATTCTTATCTAGCTTTGTCGTGCAATTTCTTTGCACAATTTTGTTTAAAGTTTATATTGGTTGAAAAAATGTGCTTTCCAATTTGAGTAAGTTTAGGACATATTTAGAAACTTTGAAACGATTCAAAAATAACTAAAGCCTGTAACAATTCGTTAAGAATTTTGTATAGTTTCACTGTCAACCATTTTATACTAAAAGAAAAGAAATGTTATGAAAAAATACACTTTCAACCAAAGAAATTAATTTTTAATTAAAATAGACAAATTTATAATGAGAAGAATAATTCTCTACTAAAAAATATTAATTTTTAACTGAGGAAGGTCAATTTTCAAGCAAAAATAAAATAACACATTTTCAACAAAATTGTTAAATTTTCAAATAAAAAAGAAAATGAAACGAGGAGAATTATTTCCTATTAAAAAAAGATGAATTTTCAACTAAAAAAATAATTTTAAGAACATTCAAGAAAATCGTAAAATTTTCAACTTTAAAAATGAATTTTAAAACTAAAAAATAAGTATTTAATCAAAAATAGAATAGTTACATTTTCAAATAAAAAATTTAATTTTCTGCAAAATAGTTTAATTTTCGATGTAAGAAATGAATTTTCAATTGAAAAGTATTTTGAATTAAAAAAATCGAGTTCACAACAGAATGGTTAAAATTTTAAACATATAGTTGGATTTTTAATTAAAAAAGATACAGTTTTACCAAAAATGGAATGAAATGAATTCCGAAAGAAAATTCTAAAAAGAACACAACATTTTTATATGATTTTTTAAAAAATTTTAAAAGGGGTGTAAAAGAGCGTGTAGAAAATTTTATAGTTTTGCCATGTTGTATATAATTTTAGAAAAAATAAAAAACTTAATTCTTATCTAGCCTTCTCATGCATTTTTGTTGCTCAATTTCCTTAAAAGTTTATTTTGGTTTAAAAAATGTGCTTTCCAATTTGAGTAAGTTTAGAAGATATTCAGAAATTTGGAAACGATTGAAAAATAACTAAAACTTGTAATACTTTGTTTAAATCTTTGTATGGTTTCACTTTAAACCATTTTATACTAAAGGAAGAGAAGTTTGATCAAAAAATGCATTTTCAACCAAAGAAATTAATTTTTAATTAAAATAGATGAATTTCTAACAAGAAGAATAATTTTCTTCCAAAAAAGATTAATTTTTAACTGAAAAAGGTCAATTTTCAAGCAAAAATAAAACAACACATTTTCAACAAAATTGTTAAATTTCCAATTAAAAAAATTTTGAACTAAAAATGATACAGTTAAATTTTCAGTATAAGAAAATTATTTTTAAACTAAAAAAAAGCAAATTTTCAACAAAAATTAAAAATTATGAACCAAAAAATCAATTTTCAAACAAGAAGAATCATTTTCTATTAGAAAAGGATGCATTATCAACTGCAAAAATAAGTTTAAAAAAAATTTTAACAAAATCGTGAAATTTTCAACTTTAAAAACTCTTAATATATGAAAACTTTGTGAAACCTTTAATGTCTTAAGATACTTATCTCAATATTACAAAATTTAGCGTTTACAATTAGATTCCCATTGTAAAATAATTGTAATTGCGAATAATTGTAAAATGAATTTAACAAATTTTATTTTATGAAGAAATATCTCGTGATTTTGAAAGGAGAAAACCATTCTAAAAGTACCTTCTTGTATAGTATCTTAATAACTGAGGAACATACGTTTAGAAGATTTTCCTTGATTCTGCCCTAGGGTCAAACATGGTACAAAAAACCGTCGTGAAATTTCATATAAAAACTATATTCTGTATAAATTAATTTTAAAAATGAAAAATAATTATAATTTTATAAATATTCCTTAATTTTGTTTTAATATGCTGCTTAGGGAATAGATTTCAGAAAAAAAAATATATCTCCATTAGTTAATAAAACACTATGTAAAATCGCCTTTCAAATTATACAAAAAAATTCGAAAAATGTTAACAAACGGTTGTACAGATTTCGCTTTTAAGACTACAATTCTTAAATGTTTCCAATTTTTAGAAATAATTTATCTAAATTTATATGTACTTAAAATAATTTTTTTTTAAATTGCATAGAACTTATTCTAAGTAAAAAAATTATATCTTTAAGCATACAGGGATGTATCTTCTTTTGGAATTTTTCAAAATTTATTTCATTACTTATTTTTATTGAAAATAATTGGCTCTCTAGCGATTAAAAACGGGGATTAAACCTGGGAAGAAATATGCTGAAAGTAGTTAAAAAAAACATTAGAATTTTATTTTTAAAGACTGACAATTGTATACACTTCTAAAGTTTAAATTATTTTTGAATTTCATTAATTCTACTAAATATTTCTTGAATTTATTCGATTATTTTAATTTTTTAAGCTTTTTAATCAAAGTGAATTGAAACATTTTGCTTTTAAAACCTTCAACACTCTTTTTCGAAATTTTAGGAAATCGTTTTTCTATCTTTATCTAATCTTTTAACGGTAATTTTTCAAAATAAAAAAATCATTTAAAATTTTCACAGAAATATTAGGAAGACAATTCTTTTTTTTGTAATCTTGTCAGACCTTCTAATCTTTTTATCTTTAGAAATTATTCAAATTTATACTGATTTTTTGAAATTCTGTAAAATAAACAAAAAATTGCCTTTAAACTTTTTTAGATACTTTGTTAATTTTCGAAATCTTTTTTAATTTTTTGAAATCTTTCAAAATAATCTCCTGAAATTAATTTTTGGCAATAAAAAATTTACTTTAATTATTGCTAGGTACCTGAAAGAAATTTTTTCATTTCCGTGAAACCTTACAAAATTAAACAAAAAAAAATTTTCACAAGTTTTGTTATTTTCAAATTGTTTCAAAATTCCTCAATATCTGTTAAATTTACGCAAATTTGAAAGCACGTTTCGTAAACCAATATAAACTTTAAACAAATTGTGCAACAAAGCTGCGCAAGAAAGTTTAATAAGAATTAAGTTCCTTATATTTTTCTATAATGATATAACATATAAAAATTGCATGAACTTTCATTCTCTTGACACCCTGCAAAATTCAGTTTACTTAAAAACTCCTCTTAATAGACAGTTAGCCACCGAAACTTAATTGTGAAGTCGGGGGGCTCGGGTTCTTGCTCCTGCATTTTCGGCTCTACACGAGGTTGGCCTACGCAACATGTAAAACCGGAACGATGAAAGAACTGTCAATAGTCGCACTGGCTGAGATGAAAAAGGTACGCTCTCACGTTCGACACCGAACTTTTCACCTATAGAGATTTGGAATAACACGCTTCAGTTGCAGAGCGAAAAACATTCACTTCTCGTGATTCAGCGACTTTTTTCTAACAGTATAGATTAAAATTTTGCCGTCCTCCCAAAATTGTGTATACACATTTTCCAGGGAGCATATCCTTTATTATACGCTCAGAAGAGATGGTTAAAGCAACTTTCCTGGCATCTCATGAATTTGAACTCTATTTCCTTTGTCGATTTTTTGAAAGCTCTTCTTACAAACGCAGAGTCGAAGACTTTGACATGTATACATGTGTGTGTTAGATGGATGCGAGTGGATGTGTGTGTGTGTGTGTGTGTGTGTGTGTGTGTGTGCATGTGTGTGTGCGTGTGTGAGTTTGTACGTCTCGAGTTCTTCAAGGAAAAACGTGACCCTTAGTACGTGTTTCCGTATACAAAGTACATGAACTGAAGTAGTAAATCAGATGTGTGTCGTCGGTGCAATCACAACATAAACTCTGAAGTAATGCTGTTATCCATCAGATAGTACTATCGTATGCAGAAAAGTGCTTTTGTTAATCGAAAACCGAGGGAGAAACCACTTCTGAAAACGCGGTACAGTGGAGGTGAGTTAATTCAGATTCAATTGGATTACACTGGATTACCCCTATATACAGAATACTAATGGGACCGAGTGAAGAGCTTTGCATGGTGACTTTGTGAAGCTCTTCGCCTAGGATGATTGCTGGAGAGATTGATCCGCGACCTGGGTCGGATCAGTGTTGCAGAACGAACGCGTTATTTAAATAGACAACAAGGGAATTTTAGAAAAGACGAATTTTTAACAAACAGTTGATTTTTCAAGAAAAAAGGATGCTTTGCACAAAATTGATTAATTCTAAACCGCAAACATGCATTTTTAACCAAGAAGAATATTTTTATACAGAAAAATGCGAATTTTCGACAAAATACATTAACTTTCAACTAAGTAGTTGAATTAAAAAAAAATTAACCGAAAAAGGAATTGTTACATTTCCAAGCAAATTTTCATCAGTAAAAGTTTATTGTCAAACAAAAAGATGAATTTCCGAACAAGGTAGTGAAGTTTTCCACAAAAAAGAAAAAACTTTCAAGCAATTCGTTAAATTGCAAGCAAAAAATAAGAATGAACTTTCAGCAAAGAAGCTTAATTTACCACCAAAAGAGACAAATTTTCAGCAACATAAGTTAATCGTCAAACAAAAACATGAACTTTCTGCCAAATTAGTTATATTTTTAAGTAAAGAGATAAATTTGCAACTAAAATTATGAATCCCCAAACAAAAAATAAACTTTTAACAAGGTGGTTTAACTCTCAACCAGATAGTACAATTTTTAAAAAAGTTTCAACAAAAAAAATTAATAATTTTTTACAAAATTATTGTGTTTTTAACAAAATAACTAAATTTCCAATCGCAACATAGATTTTTAACACAGAAGATGAAATTTTTACGTGAAAAAAAGAATTTTCCAATAAAAAGTTAATTTGCACCAAAATAGTTAAATTTTTAACTAAAAAATATCAATTTTAAACTATAAATTAAATAGCTACATTTTAGGATGAAATAAGTAATTTTTAAACAACAAAAAATGAATTTTTAACTATGTATTTACATATTCAAATGAATAGTTTAGTTTTTACCAATAGTTTAATTTTCTACAAAAAAATGCAGACTGATAAAAAAAATGAATTTTCAACAATAAAAAATTTTGCTCTTTCGGATATAATAATAATAATAATAATAATAATAATAATAATAATAATAAAATAGTGGCTCAGTTGGTTAGACACTCGGACACCTTAGCCACATGGGCATAGGATGTCGTAAAGTTATCGTAAAGATGTCGTAACGATGTCGTAAAGGCGTCGCTAAATTTTGTGCCCACTGGGAACTGTCTTTCTTCAATTTGGAAAATATTGAGAATATAAATTTCCTTCCTACTCAATACAACTGTTAAAAATAAAACAGTTGGCTCTTTCAGGTCAGAAAAAAAATAAACATTCATAATTCTATGCTTTCCAACTTCATAAAAACCTTATAAATAAAAAACTATCTTGCTCCCAATTCGGAAAAAATAAACATTTAAATGTCCTTTCTTCCAACTCAATAAAAATGTTAAGAATAAAAAAGTTGGCTCTTTAAGTTTACAAAACAAAAATAATAATAAACAACCACAATTTCATCTTTCACAATTTTGTAAAAATCTTAAATATAAAAAACTGTCTTTCTTTCAATTCAGAAAAGATTGAAAATCGAAACTTCCTTTCTTCCGACTCCAAATCCTGGAATACTCGGTTGCTCCCCTCGCTTTTCGAGCTTCTGGATTCCTGCCAAGAACTAATGGAAGGATAGCAAGTAATTCAAACCAGAAAAGATTCTTTTTTAAAAACACTATTGCAGGCAAAAAATGTATATAAGATTAATGTTTCACCAAATTGTTGAATTTTTAACCAAAAAAATTAATTTTCGACGGAAATAGACTAATATATTTAAGAAACAAAAGATCAAACTTCGACCAAAGATGGAATAGCTCATTTAAGAGTTTAAAAAATCTTTCTCCAAAAAATAGGCGTGTCATGACAATTTTAAACGAATTTTTGTCGTTTTCCCTTAATGCCGATTGGAGTTCAATTTTCAATCATTTTTACCAAAAAAGTTGATTTTATAAACTGAAAAAGACAAGTTTTCAACAAAATAAGTGAATTTTCCACTGAAAAAGATCAATTTTCTAGCAAAATTGAGAAAGTATTATTTTTAGTAAAAAAATTAATTTTCAACAAAAAAAACGAATTTTCAACAAAATATGTTAAGTGGTTAAACAAAGAAATAAACTTTGAACTAAAAGCATGTATCTCGTGTCAGAAAAATTAAATTCTAAACAAATTGTTATATTTTTAACCCAGGAGATGAAGTTTCTACAAAAAAAAGACAAATTTTCAATAAAAAGAAGAGTTTTCAGCCAAAAAAAATAAATGTTCATAAAAAAAGAAAAAAAAAACGTTTAACAAAAAACGGGATAGTTAAATTTTTAGGTAAGAAAATTAATTTTCAATACAAAGAATAATTTCCAACCAAAGAAACCAAATATTAACCGAAAAGATTAAATTCTTAAAAAAAGAATACTTTTTAACAAAATACGCGAGTTTCCATACAAATATTTTGATTTGTAATGGAATTTTCAACCTAATAATTAAAGTTTCAACCAAAAAGGTTTATTTCCTACCAAAAAAGACACATTTTCAAATAAGTAGATTAATTGTTAACTGAAAAAATAAATTTCCAATAAGAATTAAAATTCTTTCAACTAAAATTAAAAAAAATTAAAATCAAATTAAAATTAAATAAAATTAAAATAAGACAAAAACATTAAAATTTAATAAAATTCTTTCAAATCAAAATTTCTTCAGAAAATTATTTTAACCAGTAATCAACCAAATTTAACGTCGGAATTAATTAAGAATTAAAATAGTTTAATTTTGAGTTTAAAAAAGCTTTAGAACTAAATAAAATAAATTATTGACGAAATAGTTAAATTTTTAACGAAATAGAATAATTTTCAACTAAAAAGATTACATATCTACAAAAAAATGTCGATGAAGAATGAAATAGTTAAATTTTTAAATACAAAAATTAATTAAAAATTTTAAAAAACTTCAAACGAAGAAATTAAATTTTAACCAATAAATTCAATTATCAGCCAAATAGATTAATTTTCAACTAAAAAAGACAAATTTCCAACTGAAAATGAAATAGATCAATTCAATCAAATAGTTGAAGTTTCAGCTTCAGAAGATTGATGTTCAAACAAACATGATATCGTTAAATCTGTAGTTAAAAAATTAATTTTCACTTCGAAAAGACTAATTTTCAAGCCAATGAAATCAATTTTGAACTAAAAAGATTGATTTTCTACAAAAAAAGAATAATAAAAAATTGACAGAAATGAATAATATACATGAATTTTCAAACAAATATTTTAATTTGTATTGAAATTCTTAACCAAAAAGATTAATTTTCTACCAAACAAGAAAAAATTCAAAAAGAAAATGAATTTTCATCTAAAAAAGATAAATTTCCAACAAAAAACACAATATTTTAATTTTCATTTAGTGAAATAATTTTTCAAGCGAATAAAATAACTTTTAAACGAAATAGTTATATTTTTCAGAAAAATGAATTTTCTATAAAAAATTTTAATTTGGATTATAATTGTCAACAAAAAAGGTTAATCCTCTACCACAAAAGAGAAGTTTCCAACAAAACAGATGAATATATTCACCAAGAAGAATGATAATACTCTACAGCAGAAGGAAAAGTTTCAATAAACTACAGAAATTAATAAATAGTAAATAAAACAGTAAATAAATAGTTGAATTTTCAACTGAAGAAGATTGATGTTCTAACAAAACATGATATAATTAAATTTTCATTCGACAAATTAATTTTAATTTTGACACAAGTAATTTTTAAGCCAAAGAGATTAATTTTGAACCAAAAAGATTAATTTTCGGTCAAAAAGGTGAATTGTTAACGTTAGAGGATAAGTGTTCCATCAAACACGAAATGAAAATCATTATATATTAGAAGAAAAATACAGAGACTAAAGTCAAAACTGACTGTCGATTGTCAAATTTAATTCTACCTTGATGAATAATATATCAGGAAATACCTTGAAAATGTATTTTTTTATGATGCTGAAATGACAAACAAATATTAAAAAGTAAAATGTTAGATTATTATACATGCGGACTGTAATTTCTTGCACTCCTCTTTGATATCCCCACTACTGCCATGCTAACCAAAGCCTGGCAATGCTCCCCTTTCACTCATACGTATCATCAATGCATTAGTGTACTCTATATCAGTGGTCGGCACGCTCTTGCCCTGGGCAGGGTAGCCTGCCCTGGCTGCCCTGTGACCTACTCTCAGGGCAGTACCTGCGAGCTTGGCCAGACCACCCCTTTCCTTAAGGGTCCTTTGTTAGAAAATGAGAAAAAAATGTGACACTAAAAAATTCGCAATTTTGAAATCAGTGACTTGAAAGTAATATATTTGGAATCTCCGTATTTTTACGATTCCAAAGACATTTAATTTGTCTATAAAGGTTGAAAATTTGAGAAGTATTTAGT
>NC_046663.1:36882469-36895347 GCF_010883055.1 Belonocnema kinseyi | reverse complement strand
CTAAGGTACATGAATAGACCGAAAAGTAGTAGAAAAAATTAAGTCGGGTGGAGCCTGATCATACCTGAAAATGAAGCAAAAAGTTTGCCGACCACTGCTCTATATGACGCCAAGCGTAAGTAAAGTTTGACTTCTGCCGTGTGACCCCACTACTGCACACCTTTTTTTAAGAAAGGGTAATCAGTGTGGATATAGCGCGCAAAATATTGTAGGTAATTAAAAAAAGTATAACTAAAAATTTATGAGTTCAAATTATACTTTATAAGTTATCACTAAAAGTTCCAACTAAAGATATTACTTCTTCACTGTGCGTATTAAAATAAGCCCCGTAAATCATTTAAATTCGAGTTTTCGTTCTGAAATCTATCGAGTTATCGGTTTCCAATAGCATGAGAATAGTTCCTAATTTTGTGGCGAATCGACTGTGAAACGCGATTCTCTTCGTTCTTTCTGAATGAACATCTTTGACAACCGTTACATCGGAAGCCACAGATATTCCTTTGAAATAACCGTCCGGGATTTGGTCGCGCCAGGAAATAAGCGAGTCCACGAAATACCACTTAATCGTAATACGAACTCTATCTAGGCTTTATCCATGTAAGGGTAGTTTTTATTCATATTTGGTGGATTTTTGCTATTTATTCAAAATTTCGTTTATTCCTGTCGCAATAAAATCCTCAAAATACCATAATTTCCTTAGTGTAATTTAAAAATAAATTGAAACCCAAAATTTCTTCCTTTCTCAGTAAAAATGCTAAAAATAACAAATTCCGCTCTCTCAATTCAGAAATAAAATTTTCATTATTTTATGTCATCCAAATCAATACTAAGAATAAAGAATGTCGCTCTTCAAATTCAAAAACAAAAATAAAATAACCATATTTTCTTCGCTTCCAACTCAATAAAAATGTTAAAAAATATACGATTTATCTCTTATAATTCAGAAAAAATAGAAAAAAATATTACTTTAATGTAATGAAAATGTTTGGAAAAATAGCCTCTTTCAATTAAAAATGATTTGAAAATTGAAATTTCTTCCCTTCCATCTTAACAAAAATGTTAAAAATAAAAAATTTCCCGATTCCGATTCAAAAAGAAATCGGCTTATTTTAATAAAAACAAAAAATAAGTAACCATAATTTCATCCCTTCTAACTCAATCAAAATCTTTCAGGTTAAAAAATACAACCTTTCATTTCAGGAAAACTTGAAAATCAAAACTTCCTCCCTTCCAACTAAAAAAAATTTTGAAAATAAAGAATTTTGTACTTTAAATTAAGAAAAAAGTTAAAAATAAAAAATTCTTCCCTCAAACTAAATAAAAATGTTTAAAACAATTAAATAGTCTCTCCTAATTTAGAAAATAAAAATAAACATAATTTCATCACTTCCAATCAAGAAAAATCTTTTAAACAAATTTCCCTCCTTCCTTTCCGAAAAACTTGAAAACTAAAATTTCATTCTTTCGATTATACTAAAAATGTTAAAATAATTTAATCTGACACTTCTAACTAAAAAAAAATTATAGAAACTTTTTTTCTCAAACTAAGACAACATGTCAAAAAGAAAAAAATTGTCTCTTCAAATTAATGAAAAATCGAAAATAAAGGTTTCATTCCTTTTAAATCAATAAAAGTCTTTAAAAAAATTTCCCTCTACCGAATCAGAAACAAATACATAACCATAATTGCTTCCCTTCTAACTCAATAAATATTTAAAAAATAAATAACAACAATTTGAATGAATAAAAAAATGAATAAACATAATTACAACACTACCAACTCAATAGAAGTCATAAAATTGAAAAATGTCCCTCTTCCAGTTAGGGAAAAAAACCCTCATTTAATTACTTCCCGCTCAATAAAAGTTTTTAAAATAAAAATAAAATCTCTTAAAATTCAGGAAAAATGGAAAATCGATATTTTCTCTCTTATAACTCAATAAAAATGTTCAAAATTGTCTTTCAGTTAAGAAAAAAATAAATAATCATCATTTCCTTCCTTCGAACTTAATAAAAATCGAAAATATAACAATTTTCCCTCTTCCAATTCATGAAGACTTTACAACTAAAATTTTCTGCCTTCCAACTCAATGAAAACGTTTAAAATATCAAATTTCGCTCTTCCAATGCGGAGAAACTTAAAAATCGAAATTTTATGTCTTTCTACTCAACATACATTTAAAAAATAAAAAAACTTCTAGTCCAATTAAAAAAGACTGGAAAATTTCTTGCTTTTAACGCAATAAAAATGCTAAAAATAAAAAATGTTGCTCTTCCCATTCAGAAAAAAATTGAAGAAAAATCTTGCCTTAAACTAAATAAAAATGTTAAACAGAAAAAAATTTCCTTTTCAAATTCAGAAAAAATTTATTAATTCCTTTCAACTCAATAAAAATCCTAAAAATTTCCCTTTCCCAATAAGAAATTAAAAAACCAAAACTTTCCTTCTTCAAACTGAATAACAATGCTAAAAATATAAAATTTCGCTGTTCCAATACCGAAAAACTTAAAACTCGAAATTTCCTCTCTTACAACTGAATACAAATTTAAAAAAGAAAAAATTTCTCCTCTTCCAATTCATAAGAAATTGAAATTTTGTCCCTTCCGACTTAATGAAAATGTTAAAAATAAAATATTCCCTGTTGCAATTTGAAAAAAATGGAAAATAAAAAATCTTGCCTCAAATTCAATGGCAATTCTATTCTACAAAAAATAGTTCTAAAAAATGAAGAAACTCTTGTTCATTAGGTCCCTATACTGGGGGCTTTTCCCTTAATATAATTTTTTCTTAAGTTGTTAAAAAATAAAAAATAAGCAAAATTTGGTTATTGATGTGTCATCTAAATTTTAAGGTAAAGTCGAGTAAGATGCGACATTTTCGAGATTCATCATTTTTCAGGTAGGATCTCAACTGAAGATTTTATTCTTGAAAAAATAATTTATCTTCTCCTTCTCCTTTAAATCCATGAAAAATAAAGGACCTTTGAGACATCGAAGGTATAATAACTTTGATGCATAAGAAAGGCAGTTTTTAATTAAATTCCAAAGCGAGGGTACCCAGGATTTCACAAGGAGCTTTCATGCTAAAGAATCGATTTCACCTGAATTTACGTTTTTTACACAAAAAAATATTAATTAAGAGGAATTTTCTGTTCTTATTTCTCATTTGCTTGAAGCATGAAAGTATGTGGTTTCTGGAGTATATAGCGACATTCTTTTTTCCTTGTGCGATGTACGTGCAGATTCCATAAAATAGCTCTTTTCTTCATGGATGTAATTTCTTGCGACCTCTTGCAGACATCTTATTAACGCATTATAGTGTGGTCTTCTGCAATTCTTTTTTATGAATATCTTTCATCGAAAGATTGCAATTGCATGAGAGAAAGAGCATTATTTGTATTTAAGTTCAGAAAAACTTCCAGACCATTTTCCGGTTTTCCCGGTCAATAATTAAATTTTCAGTTTGATTTTTAAGCGTTTAAATATTAAATATTCAATACTAATTGCATCATTGAAAAACAGCTAAAAAGAATTTTAAATTTAACGACTTCAAAGTAAAAAGTATAATGTAAATTATTGTAAACTTGATTTCAGACTTCACAGCCTAGAATTACCTCGTAACAGTGCAAAAACGGGGATTCTTAAAAAGAAAACAGGAGGATGAATTCTCGATTAAATTCTTTTGAATAAAATCAATGCATGTATCATATTTCTTAGATTTAAATTCAAAATATATTAAATTCTCAAAAAAATTCTGAAATTTTTAAACAAACAAAAAAAAATTTCAATGAAAAAATTAATTTTTAACCAAACTGTTGAATCTTCAAAGAATTTTTCATAAAAACTGAAAATTTTTAAAAAAATTGTTGAATTTTCGACTAAAAAATGCTTTTTAAACAAATAATTAAATTTTCAACAAAAAATGTAGGAATTTGTGTTGAAAATAGTTTATTCAAAATATAAAATAATACATTAATGAATTAACGTCGTTTTAGTTTCAGACTCCCGCTTAGACTGTCTTCATTCGCAAATCGCTTCGCTTACGCCCTCTCACAGTTTATTAGTCGAGTCCCGCGAAATACAAAAAAAAATTTTAAATCGAAATTCTACAATCGGCCATTCTAAATTATCATACGCCTCGTATGACCCACACTACAATTATTAACATACACTCACTCTCTCCATGGTTTCATATACTCCGCACAGGTACTTGTACTTTTAGGCCCTTCAATTAATCCTACGCTTTTTACATCATAAGTATTATTAGATTTCGCGCGTTAAACTCTATAGGGACCGTAAAATTTTGCTCTCATTTTTTGGCCAGGTCCTAATTGACTGCGTTTAATCGCGACTAAATCTCCTTCCTTATATTGAGTAGCTTTGCGCCGCCTTAGGTTGTAACTGTAACGGTTTTCTTCTTGGACCTTCATGATTTGTGCCTTTGCCTTCTTTCGGAGATCTTCCCGATTTTTTTCAAATTCCGTTTGAATTTCCTCTTCCAGAAGTTGTTTTAACATTAAATCACCTTCTGTTTTCATCTGGACTCCAAAAAGAAGTTCAAAGGGGGTCAAGCCAATACTTCTCTGGAACGTTGAGTTCAATACCAGCTGGAGACGTTCTATATGACGATACCACTTGGCTAAACCATCTTTTGATAGTTTTGTCAACACTGGAATTATAGTCCTGTACAACCTTTCCACTTGACCATTTGCCCATGGCAGTCCTGTCATTATGGTTAGGTGTTTAATTCCTTGCTCCTCACAATAAGAATTAAACTCGTCTGAGGTAAAAGCTGATCCTTTATCTGAGATAATCAGGGACGAATGACCAAAAATGTCCTTTTGACCCTCCAGTTTTTGGAGCACTTCTTTCGCTCCCATCGATTTTGTTGGGTACAACCAGGTGAAATTCGTAAATCCATCGATGACAGCTAAAACATGATGATACCGTTTACTTGTAGTCTCTAAAGGTCCTAGGTGGTCAATATGATACGTATGTAGTGGTATGCTATCCTTTGTTAAAGGGTGCAGATAACCCTCCTGTTTCCCTTGTTTCTTGTTTCCAAGGATACACTTTACACAGTTAGAAATAATCTTTTCTACTTTTTGTTTGAGATTTGGAATATGATATTCCTGCTTGGTAAGCTCTTCGGTTCTCTTGGTAGCAAAGTGACCTCGCTCGTGAGCAGTTCGGATTATCTCACTCTGCATCGACTCCGGAACGACAAGCACGTCTCGGCCTTCCTGCCGGGAATACAGTAGACTATTCTGGACAAAATGGTTTTGGTAGGGCTTCTCCTTCAGGATCTCTAAAATCAAGCGAACTTCGTTGTCCTCATCTTGAGCTCTTTTTATCCTTGGAACAATGTACTGTATTATGACACACATGACCGGATATCGACTTAGGGAATCGACATGTTTTATCCTGTTGCCCGACCGATGCTCGATGTTGTATTTGAACGTTTCTAATTCCATAGCCCATCCTGCTATCTTATGAGAAATATCCTTTTTATCCATTGTTTTTTGGAGTGCCTGGCAATCTGTAATTATTTTAAGCTCTATGCCTAGAAGATACACACGGAACTTACGTGAGACCACAACTACTGACAACATCTCCAACTCGTAGCTGGAATTTTGCTTTTCAGCCGGTGTTGTCTTTCGGATCATGTAATATACCGGATGTAGTTGGTAATCTTCGGGAGATCTTTGAAATAGTATGGCTCCATAGCTTTCTCTGCTCGCATACGTATGGAGCTCAGTTTCGTATTTCGGATTATAAATCAATAAAACTGGTTCGTTTGACAGAACGTTCTTTAATTTTTAGAAAGCCTTCGACTCTTCTTCTTCAAAACGAAATGGTTTGTCCTTCTGCAACAGATCTGTCAAAGATCTGGATATTAATGCATAGTCTTTGACGTACTTACGGAAATAACCAGTGAGCCCAAGAAAACTCTGAATGTCCTTGACACACTTCGGCTCTGGGAACTTCTGGACAGCCTTAATTTTCTCCGATGCTGGGTAAATTTTACTTCCTTGGCGATATGTCCCAGGAACTCTATCTGGTCCTGTATAATTTGAGCTTTCTATTTGTTTATCTCCAATCCATATTCGGTAGCGACCTCCAAAACCTTCTTTAATTGCATCAAACCATTCTCTTCATCACACGTTGGAATTACTAGATCGTCAAAGAACATAAACATTGTTCCCTCTCTTATTAAATCGCGAAATACCGTTCTCAAATATCCTTTGGAAAACAGCTGGACAGTTGCCCAACCCGAAAGGCATCTTTTTAAATTGATATTGACCGTTTTGGGTCACAAACGCCGTATATTTTCTTCTTTCTTTCTCGACAGGTACATGGTGGAACCCATTTTTCAAATCAATAACACTGAATACACACTCGCGGACTACCATCTTTTCTTTTTGCGACTACCAAGCGACTGTCATACTCCGACGAGCATGGTTCAATTTCATCATTTTCTAACCAAATATTTATTTGACTGTCAACAATTTCACGCTCCAATGGCGCTAAGCAAGTCGGCCTATCAAAAACAGGTTCAGTATCTTTAAGAATTATATTTAATTCTATATCAGTCGACTTAATTTTCTTCGGTTCATTTCTTTCAAATAAATACTCAGCTTTACTTCGAATCTTAGGATCTTTCACGTGACTAACATCAACAACCTTTTCTGGAACTACATTAATACAAGCTAAAAAACAGTAGGCTTTAACTTTGAAATGATAACGCGGTGGGGTTCAATAGAAACTCTAGTTTGCGGAGTAATATTATTACCGATCGCTGCGTTTAATGGGGCACTACCGTCTGGTATTACATAAACTTTGGTTCTCCGGTCTGCTTATGCACGTTTTCCTGAATAAAAGTGACCATACTGCCTAAATCAACATAACCCTCAATCGCAGAATTTCCAATCTCGTATTTTTTATGAAACTTTGAATTCATATCTATATTCACCTTTGATAAATTTAGATTTACTGACTTCTTGTTATTACTAGTCTTACCGGCTTTACCCTCGGTATATTCATTGGCGATGTGCCTAAATTTGTTTCAAGTGAAGCACTTCCTACCTAAGCTTTTGGACTTACAGTCCTTAGATTCATGTCCTTTTGTACCACAATTAAAGCACCGCACACTTTCGGTATTCGTAGTAGAAGCCTGCTTCTGGTCACCTTTCGCGTCTGTCTTCCCTGATGAATTATTTCCCTTGTTGGTGTTCTTACTGCGTTCTTGATTCATTTTTTGTTTATCTTCGTACGTCCTCAGCTTGTCCTTAAACTTCTTCAAGTTCTTTGTCCCAAAGTGACAAGCTTTGTTGCTGGTGTCGTCTGTGATTCCATCGACAATATAATGCATTAGTGAATCTGCTTTAATTTGATCTCGAGCGGCCATTTCTTTCACAATGAGAAAATACTCCTGAATAGATTCTCCTTTCTTCTTTTTTCTCTGCACAAGCATCTCGTGTAACTGAGCACTTTTTATTTTTGTGCCAAATTCTTCTTGAAGAGCCTCTTTTAATTTCTTTCCATGTCTTTATTACTCCCTCGCTCTGCACGAACACTTGGCTAAACCTTTCAATGATTTTTTGGCAAAAATCAGTTTCTGTAGATCATTCCATTCATATAGAGTCGCTGCGTCTTCAATATCTAAAATCCATCTTTCGATTAGATAGTTGTTGTCGCCACCAAAGGATCTAATAGACTCTTCAATATCCTTATAGTTGAATGCAAAATGCAAAACTGAACGCCATCCTCCAACCTCTAGATATGAGGCTGTACCTTGTGCGTCACTGTTATCGCTATTGCGGCTCCTATTCTCTTCGTCGTTTTCAGCACCACTGGCCTCTTCGTCTTCCAGCGCTACCTCTTCGTCTTCGTCCTCTGAGTTTTCCTGTGATGAGTTCAAGTCCATCAACCCATCGCAGATACGTCGTATGACCTCATCCTTTGTGCCGCCGTAATCCAATCCGAGCAGATTACATATCGACGTTAAATCACCATCTGCTAATCTTTGCCTCTCGTAGTTCAACTTAGGTGTGTGTTTTTCTTAACCAGCCTGGAAATTGAAGCCACTAAATTCGCGCAATTTTTGTCTATTTCTTCGATCACCGTCTTCTTCGAAAATAAACCTGTAGAGCGCAAGTATTCCTGCTTTTGAAGATGTCTTTATTTTGTTTTCAATCGATTCAATTTGACCGAGATTCTCCATTTTTTAAATGTGTTACTAAAAGCTTCGAATCCTGACTGTAGATAACTTGAGCGATCAATAATAGCGAGTATTTTTAGTATCGATAAAATCATTTTGACTTTTCACTATCGGTAAAGCAAATGATGTATCGACCCGTCCTGCTTTTCTTTCACGCATCTAAACTGGTTTCAATAGTTTTTTCCTGAGCACACATAGATGCACATGACTACACACTTGATCCAGAATTTCACTAAATAAAATTCACCAGATGCCTTTAAATCACTGTATCCGTCAAAATAAAAAAAATCACTCGTAATTCGGTATTTTGAATTTTTTCAGCAATGCTTTGTTTCGCCGTACGACCTTGAACGAGAGTTTCTCGGTTCACGACTGCCGAATTTTTCTAATTCCAACGATTCCTGCTATCCTTTTGCATGAAATTTGCAAGGGAAAGAATCGGCGTATATTCATCTTTATAATCGAGAAAAGCGTCTCTTTTGCCCGAGTTTACGTCATTCGGTTCTCGAATTTCTTCACAAAAAGAAAACGAGGCGCGAATCGTTTCGGCGTCGGTTTTGCGTCGTTTCGTCTTTTCAGTTTTGAGTCTAATTTCGCAGAATAATCGCGTCACGAATACTTCAGTACGAGAGTCCGCGGCTTCTTATCGAGGCCGAACCCCCAAATTTGTAGGAATTTGTGTTGAAAATAGTTTATTCAAAATATAAAAGAATAAATTAATGGATTAACGTCATTTTAGTTTCAGACTCCCGCTTAGACTGTCTTCATTCGCCAATCGCTTCGCTTACGCCCTCTCACAGTTTATGAGTCGAGTCCCGCGAAATACAAAAACATTTTTTAAATCTCAACTCTATAAAAATAAGACTTTTCTACCAAAAGATGAATTTTCAATACAAAATGATGAATCTTATGTCCAGGAATATGACTGTTCAATAAAGTAGTTAAATTTTCGACCAACAAGGATAAGTTTGTAATAAATACAGTGGAACTCTTCAATGGCCCTCCCTTCTATAGCCCTTCCAAAAATTGATACAGCGCCGTAGGTTGATGTATCAGGTGCTACGCGGGGTGCGCGGGGTCTGCGGTTGTCATTCAGGCGAGCAGTCAAGCGTGAACGAACAAGAGCGGAGCGGGCTATAATGAGTAAGTTTCCACCTATCTTCACCCAGAAAATTGGCGCTATAGAAGAGTTTCACTGTAGTTAACTTTTCAAAAAAATAATTAACTTTTTAACTAATGAGTAGAACTTTTAACCAAAAGAATTTTGAACCAAATATAAAGTGGTAGAATTTAAAAAAAAAGACTTAACTTTAAACCAAAAAAGATCAATTTTCAATAAAAAAAGAATAATTTTCGTGAAAATAATTAAATTTTGTATCAAAAGAGATAAATACTAAACCAACAATATAATAGTACTCTCTAAATTTGAAATAGTGAAAATTTCACTAATTGAATTAGTGATTGAATGATTCACTGCTGAAATAGTGATTTTTTGGATTATTTAGTAGTTTAGTTTACTATTTAATTAATGAAGTTGAGATCGAAGCCGTGATCACGTGATCGCGGCTGATGGTGGACTCGCGTCAACCCGCGCTGACGTCTTGTTTGCATCGTTTGCATCGTTTACATTTGTCAGCTTGCATCATTTTCCTTTCTATGAGCGTAAAAAATTTTAAGACACAGGTTAGTAATATTTTACACTTTATTACACTTTCGTGTAGTTTCTCAGTGAAGAGTCTCCTCATTATGTGGCGATATGTACTTCGAGACGAAAACATTTGATATAGAACATGAGCGCTGTGTTCATTTTGAGGTTATGAAATTCAGCTTTACATTCATTTTTATAAAAATACATGGCAAGCTGAATTAAGATTTTTCTTTAGCAAGTACAGTATGAACATAAATTAATTTTATTTTTAAATATACATTATAGTTTACTTCTATAATTCGTCTTGTAATATAGTTTACAGTTGGGGTTATTAATTGACTCCAGCAAATATTTTATTTCACTGTGTAATTAGTGATTTTAACTACTTAATTAGTGATTTTCCATTATTTAATAGTACATACTTTACCTCTTAAAACCACTATTTGCTTGGTGAAATTTCACTAATTGATTTAGTAAAATATTTTCGCTAACTAAATTAGTAGTTTTTCGCTAATTCGTAGTTACCTACTTCTCGCTAATTCAATTAGTGACATTTCACTATCAAATAGTGAAATTTCACTAATTCAGAGTTAGAGAGTAGACTTTTAGATTGAAAAAAATGAATTTTTAGCTACAAAAGATTAATTTTCAGCCAAAAAATATGACTTTTCTACCAAAAGATGAATGTTCAATTCAAAAGGAATTGTCCACCAAAAAAGATCACTTTTTAACCAAAAAGTTCAATTTTAAACAAAATATTCTAATTTTTAACTCATTCTTAGAATTTTTAATAAAAAATATTAATTTTTAACCAAAAATGTAATGTTTGACTTTTTAATTGAAAAGATAGATTATTAACCAAAAAAGATTACTTTTTATCAAAGAGTTAACTTTTCAAAAAAATATTGAAATTCTCAATTTAATAGTAGAATCTTTAAAAAAAGACAAATCCTGAACTTGATATAAATCATAACACTTTTCAAATAAAAATAATTAACTTTTAACCAAAAATTATCAATTTTTAATTTAAAGTGATGAATTCTGGACTGAGATATAACAATGTAACAACAAAAATCGAATATTTAACAGTTCATAAAGTTAAATTCAACTAAAGGAGAGGAATTTTAAGAAAAATGATAAATTTTCATCAAACAAGATTAATTTTCTATCAAAATAAAAGAATTTTCAACAAAATATATAAATCATCTACAAAAACCTTGAATTTTAAGCTTATATAGGAAAATTTTTGGACCAGAACCAGAATAGCCACATTTTTAGATAAGAAATAAAGTCTTAACAAAAAAAGATATTCCGAAGGAATGGTTTAAATTTGAGTAAAAAACGAAATTTCTAGAAAAAAGCTATATTTCGAACCCGAAATATGAATTTTCAACAAAAAAAGTTAATTCGTGTGCAGAGTTACATTTCGGAAAAAAATACTCAACGACACATTTAATAGTTTTATATTTGAACAAAAAATATTTCTATTTTAAACAGAAAGCATTTGAATTCAATGAAAAATATAAATCCTAAACAAAATATTTGAATACTTAACCAAAACAAATAATTTTTAACCAAGGAGTTGCATTTTGAACCAATAATTTTAACCTTCTACCGAAGAGATGAATTTTCAACCAAAAAAGTAACGGTAAAAAGTCGGATCAGTTTCCTATTATAGTGCCATTAGAGGGAAAATAATTATTTTTATCAATATAGCTATATCGAAATAATGATAGGAGGAATAAAAAGAATATTAAAGTGCACAAGCAAAAAAGAAGTTAGTGAAGGAGGGCACCGAAGTGGATGGGATGAGAACCCTACAGAGAAGAAGGAACTGACAGAGAAAAAAAGGAAAAGAATAAAACAAGATATTAAGATGGTAGAATGGACATTTCTTTTAATGGATTAAATAGGAAGAATAGAAAGGAAGGATAAAAAAGAAGAAACATATAATAAGGGGAAGAGATGAAGTAGAGGATATAATAAGGGGAGAAATATTCAAAGTACTAGGAATAATGAAAGATGGAAAGGTACCTAGCATAAGTGTAGATAAGATTCCAAATGTTTTCTGGAAATATTGTGGGACAACTAAATGAATGAACATGGATAATGTACAGTAAAGTATGGTGAGGAAAAGAGAGGAGAGAGTTATGGAAAGAGGGAAGAGTGGTATTCATAGTAAAGAACCGCAATCAAGACGAGTTTAAAGATTATAGAAGAGAGACGCTATTGCCAGCACAGTGTAAAGTATATGTAACTATTTTATGGGAGAGGTTGAAGAAAGAAGTTGAGGAAAAAATATAGAGCCATCGAAATCTTTAGCCAATAAAAAAAATTAAATTAAAATTTGGAAGAGATAAAGATAATAAGGTTCAGAAAAGGAGGACGAGAAAGAAAAATGGACCAGGGAGATGGAAGGGAGTAAAGTTAGAAGTAAAGGAATATAATTATTTCGGATATACTTTACAATCAAATAGAGATCATAGAGCTCATATACGAGAAAGGAAAAAAGCGGCAGAGGTAATGAAACAGACATAGGGAATACAAAAAAGAAGATTAAAAAAAGGTCGGAGAAGGCTCTCGAGTAAAAATGCTTCGACTTGAGTTCGACTTGGTTATACCTTGAGTTCGTCTCCAGGATATCGATGTCTGGCAGCGTCTCAAAACTGAGTCGAGACATAGGCCTTCGTCTTACTTTTATGACCACGACAGGTAAAACGGCGTTTACTATTCTTAAGTCGAGCAATGTCTTGGCTAAGACGACGTTTACTTGACTCAAGACGAGCGTTGTCTTGGCTAAGATTATCGAACCTTTTTTGGCTCATAACTGAGATTAAAATTGATGGATGAAAAATGTGTAATTATTAAATTAATTATTTTTCATTTAAAAATTCAGATTACGTGGGTCTGAACGAGTATAACCCTTAAAAATTGTCTTCAAAAAAATAAAAATTGTAACTTTCTAGAAGTATCTCCTAAGCTGTTACAAATACGTAAAAACAAACAACA
>NC_046663.1:36856653-36882369 GCF_010883055.1 Belonocnema kinseyi | reverse complement strand
GACTGTTTAACCATTAACAAAGATTATCTTTTATGACTGTTAGAAATAACCTTTTTGTTAGGGCAGTTATACGCTCGAAGTTATAAACCGCACATGTTAGAGTCATAAAAATACGACTAAAGAGATAAATTTATGCCTTCAAGACATAACAACTTGTCTCCAAGACATAAATTGAAGTTTCTCTCCATCTCAAAACGGAGACATGCTCAAGTCGAACTTTTCGACTTCAGCATGTCTTGATTGAGGGCAATTCAAGTCGAACTCAAGTCGAAGCATTTTTATTCGGGCTACTGTGATTATTTCATACGCTGGTATGGTATTTAGGCTATGTAGTAGAGATATGGGAATGGAAGAAAGTGAAGGATATTGAGAGTTTACAAGAAAGGTATATAAGATATTCGTTATAGGTAGATGCTATAGAGCGAGAAAGAGGGGAAAGAAGTTTTTGACGAAACTAAGAGTGGAAATGGAGGAGAGTTAACGAGAAAGTGTTAACAGAAGGTAGAAGAAATGGGACGGAGGGATAGGGAGGGTATGAGGTCGGTAGAATTAACGAGATTGGAAGAACAAAGAAGGGAGTGCTTTATAGTTTAGTGCTAGAGATATAGGAGAGGGAACTGGAGTAAATTATGATGAGTTAGAGTAATAGATAAGAGGCAAGGAAAACATATAATAGCAGAATAACAAGATAGAGAAGTAAGAGAAGTAAGAAGAACTAAGAGAAGTAAGAGAAGGGATGTATTGGGAGAAGAAAGAAAACAGAAAGTGCAGAGTAATAGGATTGGAGTAAACAATGAAAAATTGAAGGCCAGGGACAGGGAAAGACAATTAATAGAAAGATGGGGGATGATTCGGGAATTAAAACATAATAAACAGTGCAAGATAATAAAAAGGGAAGGATTACCAAACTATTTAATTATGAATCTGGAGAGGTAAAATGGACCAGAATAGCAAGATTTAGATCGGCAAATGAGGTAAGGGAAGGGTTGTGGTATGATACTCCCATATGTATTTACAAAAATCTATCAGATCCATTTTAAAAAATAAAATAACAAAAGAAACTTTTTTGCCAAAGGGAAATTTTATGATTGATACTAATTAAATTTCTCTATGCTCTCCTCTTCGTACTATAATCTGATAATGCATCATTATTAAATCCAAAACAACCCTTTTGATTCTGGTGACATTAGCCTCTCAGCGTATGTACAAATCAGGCTGAATGCCACGTTGCACTGTGGTAAGGTTGCACTGCCAATCTAAATTTTACTGCTCATCGATCAAACAAGTTTTAAAACCACAATGGTGCAGACTCTGCTTGGTAAAATGTCATATCATTATGCATGGGAAAGGAAATTGATCAAATACCTTTTTGGTAAGAAAATGTAATAAATCAAATTTAACAATGGCTGATGGCTACATGCGGGCTTTAAATTGATGAACGAGCTGAAAAGATGGAATTTTCTTCCAACGGATACATTAAAATTGAAACAGGGCTTGTAAGACTCTTGAGAAAACCTTGCTTAAAGTCTTGTAAACACCCCGGATAATTGCAGGAGGATCGAAGCAAATTTTAACATTCAAATTTACTGCCACATTTCATGAATATTTCATCCCTTTGATGAAAGATTAAAACTGAAGGGGAATGAAAGATTATAAGTATAAAATAAAACAATTTTCTTCGAAGAGGACTTGCAGATGGGAAAGACGCATAAAAAGATGAATGGAATGTTGATGTAATCTTGAATCGAGAGGTATAAAATGTTCTCTAAAAGTGACTCTGACACAATCTGCTCCATAGGAATTTGCGATAGTTTACGACTACGACAGATCCACGAGGTGTCCGAGCTTTCGTAAAGTATGTAAATGTCTCAAGTTTATGGGCACGTTTTTAGTTTACATTCCACGACAGACAAGTAGCGAACAAACTTCATGTTTTATTACAGAATTCAGGAGAATATCTGGTGTCTGTGACCTGAAAAAAACTACCTTCCACTTTTATTTTCTGTTTCTCTATACTTTATATGCAAAACAATTTGTTTCTAAGTTACTAAGTGTAGTTGTGCTTTTTTATACATTTTTTTAGGAAATAAAAAATACAATAAAATAAAACAAGGTTAGCAAAATAATACAAATATCGTTCGCATAATAAGTCAAAGTTATTCTTTCTTGTTATTGTTTTTGTAATTTGTTGTATTTATTTGTCAGTTCCTGTACGGATAAATATAGTCTCTTAAAATTTAGGCGTTTATTTAAAGAATCTTGGGCAGGGAGAACAGTCTAAAAATGTTACAGCGTCTTTAAATAAATAATAGAAAACTATTTCTGAGATATAAATAATGTCGAATAATATTTAAAAATTGTGTCGCAAAAAAAGTAGAGTAATTCTTACACTGAAAAAATGCTTTAACTTTCCCAGCTAATCATTAGCTTGATTTCGGCTTCCAAGAAAATATAGCTGTGTCACCTATATTTCTAGCTGTTTTAGTTGAATTTTCTCTCTAGAAATTATCTAGCTAGTTTATCAAGATTATTTCTAGATGGCAAATTCCTCTAAAACAGCTAGAAATATAAGTGACCCTGCTGAGAGAGAGAGCGGATTTAAAAAATAATTTTGCGCGTTATAGTATAAAATTGATGAAATTTCATATTATTTTAAAGGAACTTTTACATTTTTTACTAAAGATAATTTAAGAGATGAGAAATCCGAGAAGAAATGAAAGAACTGCGACACCTTTAGTGATCCAGTGATGAAAATAAAAAAATCTAATAACCAATAATGGAATTGTCAAATCTTTAGTTGGAAAAATTAATTCTCAACCAAAGACATGAATTTTAAATTGAAATGTTGAATATTTAACAAATAAAATAAATTTAGAGCAAACAATTTAATAGTAGATATTTCAAGAACAGAATTTGAATTCTAAATTAAAACCATGGAATTCAGAAAAAATAAGCATTTTCAAAATCTAAACCAGAAAAGATTAATTTCTAACCAAACAGTTGCATTTCTTGCCAAAAAAGATCAACTATACATAAAAAGAAATGAATTTTGAAACCAGAAAGATAATTTTCTAAGAAAACGGATGCATTTTCCACCAAAAAAGAAGAATTGTTAAAAAAAAGAGATCAACTTTCTACTAGCATGATTTTTCAGTTAAAAGAAAAATATTTCAACGAAATTGTTAAACGTTCAAGCCAAAAGGGCGAATTATCTACAAAACAGTTGAATTTTCAACACGAAAATATAAATTTTAATTTCAACCAAAGAGTTTAATTTCCTGCAAAAATAAAAAACTCTTAACCCTAAAATATGAATTCTCCATAAAAAATGTTATTTTTTAAACCAAAAAGATCAATTTTCTAGAAAGCAGTTGAGTTTTCATCAAAATAATTGCAAAATTAACTAAAAACGATCATTTTTAACCAAACTTTCAGTTTAAAAAAATTCCCAACCATCAACAAATCAATTTTCAACAAAATCCTCCATTCTTCTACTAAAAAGATGAATCTTTAAATAATAAAACTAATTTTCAGAAAGCAGTTATACTTTCAAGTTACAAGTTTCATTTTAAACAAAGAAGATTCATTTTATAACATGATAGACGATTTTTTAACTAAAAACGATCAATTTTCAGTGGAAAATGGAATAGTTATGTTTTTAGATAAAAAATTATTTTTAATAACAAAAAACGAATTTTCTTTAAAATACCTAAATCTTAATAAAATGAATTTTTAACAAAGTAGTTCAACTTTCAATCAAGTGAATTGTGAATTGTGAAAAAACAGAATCGTAAACAATTTCTTGAAAACAGGAGAAAAAAGAAAAATTAATTTAAAAAAAAAAAAGATGGGGGAAGGGGAAAGAGAGTGAAGTTTATAATTAGTCTTTCATTTGTTCCTCGATTCATTAGAATCATCTTATTATTTATTTGAAGGAATTAAAATTTTTATAAATATTTAGCCCAAATAAAAATGTCAAAGTATTGAATTTTAAGGAGAGTGGAAAAAAAGAAACAATATTTCCAATAATTGCAATTTTCTGTCAACTGAACTATTCTTCTTTTCATCACCTTGAAAACATTTTATAATTTTGGTTGCGGTGATTAATGAAGTTTAAAACTCGAGTTTAAATATTCTTAAATTAAAATTGGATTTTATAATCAGTAAAAGGTTCAAATTTTCAATCCAAAATTGCAGTGTGTTCAATGTTGCTTTCTGAAATTGGATTTCATTGTGGAGGCGATCAGTACTAAGGGCTTTCTTTTTAAATGTCTATTTAAAAAAATTTTTAAACATCTATTCTTTTAAATTTACAAACTGAATTAGAATTAAATGAAAATAATTTTAAAAAATTCAAAAGGAATGAAACATTTAGTATGTGGTCTCTTTTAGGTTTTTGCAACAAAGTAAAAAACATTAGTAATAGAAATTCATATAAATTTTCTGATTGTAGAAATATTTTCTTTATTGTCATTTCTTTAATTTTATGCAAGGAAATACAAGAAAAATGATTTATTTGGTAATAATTGTATTGTTGTGTTTCTTTTTGTACCTTTTTTGTTCAAATCTAAACATAAAATTACAGTTTTACAAATTTTGTACTTTCTTGCACAATTTTTTTCCACCAAGGTATTTATCAAATTAAAATAAATGCTTTAATACAATGTACTACAAAGTATAATTTTTATTAATGAATTAAAATAAATATTAAAATAGAATCGACTTTGATACAATATTAATTGTAATTTTGATTTTAATTGACTTTATCGCAGCAGGAATTAGCTTGATATGGAAAAAGTCAAGAGGCGAAAAACGATACTTTTTCAAGTCCCCATGCTTATTTTATCACATTCTCATCCACAATGAGAAGAGTTTTATGCGAAGGATAACTTTCGCGAATTTCATGAAATCTCGACCTTTTAAGCTCCTTGAGTCAGAAAAAAAATTTTTACGTCGTTATCTGTCTGTCTCTCTGGCGTCTATGTCGTCGTTGTTATTGATGTTATGGTTGCCTGTATATCGGATAACTTTCGAAAAAATAGTCAGATTGGATTTTGCTTTGACACACAGTTTTTTCATTTTAAGAATTTATGTAAAAATTGTACTATTTTTATTTTTATAAAAAATATATTTCTTCAATTAAATTGTTGCGATAAAAGTGGTTCGAAGAGATTTTGAAAAATCTTTCGGGGAATAAAATTAGTATTTATAGGTCGACAAAGGTTTGTTTTCTTCACCAAATTTGGCTTTCGTCTAAATTTTTTCAGTTGTTTTTACTATAGTACAATTTACGTTTGCATCTCGGGCGAAGAAATCCATTCTATTCTTTGCAAATATTCTTTTTAAATCAATATTTTTCACAGAAAATTACCCTGAGTGACAGAACGAAATCGGAAACAATAAGAGTGAATTTATTCAGGAACAAGCTTTTTGAACAAAAATGACCTTGAGTGAACCTTTAATATATATTTGTTCATTTTTACAAAAATCAGGCGTTATATTCTTACAAAAAAAAATAATTTGTGGGGGGGGGGCAAATTATCAAAAAATGAATAAAACTTGAAGTTGTATGATTTTAGTTTGTAACTAAATAATTTGGGAGGTTTCAATCTAAAATTATCGAACACTTTCCATTCAAAAATTTAGATGAAATATTTAAATAGCTTTAAATTTGAAATTATTCAATATATTCTGAAGACTACAATTTAAATACAATTAAATATGTGATAGAATCTCTTTAAATATGAAATTAGTATGTACTTTTTCATGTTTGAGCTACAATTATTCCATTTTAGAGTTATAAATTACAGTCGTGAAAAACCAATAAAATGTTTTAATTAATTTATATATAAAACAAAAAACCTTTGTCTAATTCAACCTAAATGCAGCTGCAAAAATTTAATTTGAAATGCATTGAATTCAAGGTATAGTTTAAAAAGAAAACTGAAAGCAAAGTATCGACTTTCAAAAGAAGCGAAAGAAAGTGACTCGCTGGATTGCAAATGAACATGGAAAATAGTGTATTTTCGCATTTTTAAATTTTAAATTCAAACTTTTTCGCCTTTTAAAAATTTCGAAAAATTCTGAAAATTTAAACAATAAGGCTGTATTCTGAAAATGAAGCAATTTTAACGTTAAAATTCAAGTTCCTAAACTGAAGGCCTAAAAATTTGCAAATTTTACAATTAGTGTTATGTAAATTGTATTGGTATCTTAAAACAGTATAAATAGTTCTTAAATTAGTTTTTAAATTTTCTGAAGTTTAACTTTTTTACATACCTAGATGTCAAAAAAGCCTACCCAATTTTTTCAAATTTTAATCACTTATTTTCTAAGAGAAAATCACCCCTGTTTACCAGTCACTGAAATGGATTAGAAAAAAATTGCGAAGGCCCGAGAATTTCTTTTTAATAATACTGTAGGAAAAAATCAACAAGATCGAGCGCCGAAATTATAATTAGAGCAAATTTTCTGTAATTCTATGGGGACGGCTGAAATATCCCGAATAATAAGACTCCCCAAATAAAATTGTTTCTTAATCAATATTAATCATTTAATAAAACTACGATCATAAAATATAAAATAAAATGATACAAAAAATTTTACCGACAAATTAATATATAAAAACACGTGTTTTTTAATTAATATTTAGATTTTTCAGAAAAACTTTTGTGATTTAAAAAATACTATATACATTTTCAACCAAAATATCTTATCCAGAAATATATTTTGTTTTAATTATTATTTTAAATTTAAACAATAATGTTTAAATACTTCAAACATTAAAAAAGTTGTTTCTTTGGTATAAATATTTGATTATTTCAATTTAAAAAAAATTGTCAAAGAAAAATGCTTTCAGCACTTGTTTATCTTGAAATGTCTTTCTATAATACTTTTTTTTTAAATTAAAAATATGATTTTTTGAGAACATTTTTTTTATAATTAAAAAAAGACTGTACCGAAAACCTGGATCAAGCTTCAGATCAGAAAAAATTCAGCGATACATACATGTCAAACTTTTCTAACCTCAAATCATTTTTCTACTGCTTTACCGTCATATTTTACGAAGAATGAGAAAACAAGAATTCGACTTCGTAGTACGATGAGGGCAGCACCTCGATAGGGCAGAAAATGTGATGTCCTATATATATAATTCCCCACTCCGACGCCCCGTACCGCATCTACGTTTATATTATCTTTGGTGACACTATTAGCCAGCGCGTACAATTCTAAAACAATTCAATCTTGGAGGTCTTGAAACTAAAGTTTTTTCTTAAATTAATTTATAGAATAATTTTTCGTGGCTTTTAAATTTTAAATTTCCCAATATTATAGTATCGAATTCTAGTATTTGAAATTTTAGAACCATTTCGCTATTGAATATTTCAAAACTACATATTAAGTCTTAATAGACACATTTGAATTAAAAATTTTAGATGTAAATAGAATTCAATTTCGAATTAAAAAGCTTACAATTGTACAATTTCAAAAAATGAAATCATACTATAGCGTGATTGGATCAACCAATATTAGGTTTGCATCAAAAATTTCCAACGATCGAGTATGTATGTTCCTAGCCAGTAAACATGTAGCGGATAAGCTTACGTATAAACGCGCAATTGTCAACATTGGGGGATACTCTTTAAAGCTACGAACTTTAATTACCAAACACAAGAAGCTTATATTATCAAATGTCTGCCCTGTTATCCCACACAATGTTATTATTAGAGCACTTTAAGATATAATAATAACAACAACATCCCAATTAACCTTTGTAAGAGCTGGTTTATCTAAGGCTGGTTTCGCCCATATACATAGTTTCCAACAAAAATCCATAAAACAAAAAAAAAATAAAACCACCACACCTGAGGACGAAAAGAACATTGGCAGTGTATTAGAACCAATTAAATCAATTTTTGAAGAATCTACTTCAAAATATCCCCTCAATTACAAACAGTACAAAAGCTTCTTGGACAAGGTTACGGATGCTTCTGAGCCTGCCATAATAGCAAAAGAATACGCTGATGACATTCAGTCTCTCATTTCCATGATGAGAGAATTATATCCCAATCTAGCTGACCGACCTGCAAAGTACTAAATTAGCAAAGCTATTAAACAGAAAAGCATGCTTATAACGTATATCAGGAGCACAAACAACTGAAAATAAGATTGAACTGAAAAATTTGCCCTGGAATAACTGGATGGTTTGATTTCTTTTGACTGTATTGAAATTTCTGACAAACTGACCGACAACTACGCATCTAATTCCAGTAACGCAAACTATGACGAAAACTTTCTCACCCTTAATCTTGAAAATGAAGACTTCATTGACCCAAGATTCGAAGAAAACCAATCTCAGTTATAAACAAGTCTCTTCTGTTGAACGAGCTCATGTCAGCACTCAAGCAATAAAAAAACACTAGTCCAGGACCTGACAAAATATCTGATATTCTCCTCAAGAACCTCTCCCCAAAAACACTACAATGCCTTCTTGATGTGTATAACTGTTTATGGATTTACAAAGTTTTTCCAGAAAGATGAAGAGAATCTCTTATCGCTTTAATGCATAAACCAGGAAAAGATCAATTAAAAGCTAGTAGCTATCGACCCATAGCCCTAACTTGTAATATTTGTAAACGTATGCAGAAATTATCAACAAGCGACTCTGATGGTTTATAGAAAACAAAGGATTTTTTATATCCACCAGAGAGCTTTAAGACAGCACCGATTTACTCTTGACTCTTTGATAAATCTCGAAACAAATATACGTGATGCATTTGTCAATGGCCAACATCTTCTGGCAGTTTCAGTAGACATCGAAAAATGCTACGAAATGGTTTGGAGAAATAGAATGCTTCGTATACTACTGGATAATGTTGATGGTTCAATTTTAATCTTCATAAAGAACTTCCTTCTGGAAAGATTCATCCAATTGCGAGTAAATGGTCACTTATCCAAAAGAGTAAAACTTGAAAATGGAGTACCCTAATGATATGTCCTAAGTGTCACTCTCTTCTTAATAACCTTCATTGATGTCATCAATTGTATTCCTTGACGAATAAAAAATGCCTTCGCTGATGATCTCACATTCTACTGTAGTGTGAAAGATCTCACTATTACACAAGAATGATAACAGAGCTGTCTCAATAATCTTCAAGAGTGAGCTGGAAAAACTAGTTTCAAATTTTTTAAACCAAAATTTAGAGCATCTTATTTTCTAGAAATAAATCATATAGCTCCCACGCCTGGAAATAGTAGATACAATTAGAATTCTAGTGCTTTTTTTGACAATAAGCTCACCGGGACTCCCCACCTCAAATACTTGAAATCAGACTGTAACAGAAGACTTAACATTATTAAAACCCTCGCTAATATAAACAGGGGAGCTGATCAAAAACAACAGTTCAATACCTACAAGGCCGTTGTCAGATCCTACCTAGATTATGGTTCTATAAACTATAATCCAGGGAATCCAAACGCTTTAGACATTATCTCTCCTACTAATAATGCTGGAATAAAAATTTCTATGGGAGAATTTTTCTCAAGTCCAGTAAGCATCCTCTCCGAAGCGGGTGAATCTCCATTGGAATACAAACGAATGCAACTAAGTCTGAACCATGCTACTGCAAAATCCTTAACTCCCTCAAATCCTGCGTACAAAAATCTCTTTCTTGGAAACTACGAGGACGTCTATAGTAAATATCCTAGAACTCCAGAGCCTCTATACGTCGAAAAGATAACATACCTCCTAGAAATTAACTTTGAACTTACAGAGATTGCTTGAAGAAGATTTCATAATTTTCCATATTGGGAATTTCGAGTAGGCACCATCATAACTGATCTTCTGAAATTGCCTAACTGAGATCCTTAACTCCTTTCCAAATCACAATCAAATATATACTGATAGATCTAAATCAAACCTCAAATGTAGTTATTCGGTTGTCACACCAGATGAACATTTCCAATATAAACTACTTGAGCTTTTTAGTATATTTAGATGTGAAACTTATGCTGTTTTGCAGGCTATGAAATTTATAGACAAAAGTAATTACTCCCATTTTTTCATTCTCAGTGATTCCTTGTCAGCTATCGAGGCAACTAAAAATACAAGTAACTTTGATCACATTACCTAAGAATATAAGGATCTTTGACTACCCAACTGGACTTGATTAGAAGGACATTTAAAAAAAAAAAATAGAACCTTTTAGAAGACCGAAAGGATCAAGTGACACTCACTCGATTAAGAATTAGCCACACAAAGTTGACACATTGCTATCTAATTACAAAAAGTGATCCAGAAAAATGTGATACCTGCGAAGTACATGTCACCATCAAACATATACTTAATGATATGAGACAAAAACAATCTTGAATTTTATGTACATATATAAAAAATAGGAGATACTATGTAATTAATGTAGTCGCTAATAACAACAGTAGTCGATGCGACTCTAAACATCTAATTAATAAAAAAAAATTTTAGAGTTCCGAATTTTTCTGATAAATTCTAAATTTTTAATTTTTTCCTTTCATAGGTTTTCATTTTTCAAATGCAATTGAATTGGATGAATTTTGGAAATTCGGTTAAGATTTAACGTTCCGCAGTAGAAATTTTTTCATTTTTAACGTTTTTTTCTAGAAATTCAGAAGCTTTGACTGAAATATTCAATTTAGTTATCTATATTAAAATGTGGAAATTTAATCGCTTCGAATTTAAAATGATTCAAATAAAAAGTGTTAATCTTTAATTATTGAATTTTGAACGCTTTTGATAAATAGGCTGCAATTCTAATCACTCTGAATTTTAAATATACCAATTTAAAAAATTCAAATCTTAAAATATTTAATTTTTAACATTTTAGCATCGTCCTATTTTCGAAATTTGAATCTAAAATCACACTGGTTTCGTCAATCTCTGATTGAAATTAAAATTCTTTATTTTCGAAATTATTAGTTATTAATTATTGTTTCAAAAATATTAAAAATCTTATATTAAAATTTTTCTTTAATAATGGAATTTTTAATTTGCATATTTTCATGTTAGTAAATAGAAATCGAGAGACATTAAAGCGCGATTAGCGCGCGTACATTTACCGGTGGTGTGTAAGAAAAACACATTTCTGTATTTTTTTATTCGACACGAAAATTTCCTTAGCCTACTTCTATAATATATTTAAAAACCACGAATACTCACCGGGAGAAAGCCCGTAGCCGAAAATTAAACAAATTGTGTCCACTCTGGCTTTATTATAATATTCCAGCGAATAAATAATATTTTCTATGAACTAGTTAAATTATCAAAAAAGAGCTCATAAAACTGTTCAATTTGGAACCAAGTTTTTAAAGTACAGTAAAGTGAACATAAGAAAACTTAAAATTCTCGTACCATCAAAAATTTTTCTATCTTCTCAAAAAGTTTCAGTTGTTACTACAAAGATGGAAATCAGAAAGCCGCAATAAAAGTCAACGTATCGACTTCGTTCTTTTAGTATTATGCTTAAAAAAATTGGATTAAAAAAAGACACTTCTCATCTTGATTAAAATGTATTAAAATTATATTTTTCTAAAAAAAGATTCTCTAACAATCGCTCCACTGGGAATCGAACCACAGAACTTCCGATTGCCGGTCGGGTGTTTTCCCAATTGAGCAATTAGAAAGATAGAAAGAAAATTTTTTTTCAGAAATATATGCTATCTTAAGCTAGGTGATACGAGTAATTTTTTAATGGAAATCTATATGGTCAGCCAAGGAGTAACTATCAATAATTATAGATTTCACTCCACAATCTTTTTTCAGAAAAATAAAATTAAAAAAATGTTTAATTTATTTTTCATCTTGTCAAAATGATGTTAATTATTTTCTGTCATTTAAAGAGATAACTTGATTGGTAGTTTTGATCTATATTTCCACAGATTTTGGAATGACATCTATAATAAACGATAGTAACTACTCTGCCGCTAATACAGATTTCCATTTAAATTTATTAAATTAGATATAAAATTAACAGATTCTTTTACGTGGAGGTCATTCGCGTTATCCGAAGGGTGAAATTTGACCAGAACTGGCTCATTTGGTGAACCCTTCCGTAATTAAAGATGCATTTCGGATAGGCATTATACACAATCTAACCTCAGGAATCGGTGAATCGTAAATCAGAGTGATAAAGTCTATGATATATTCCAGGGGACTTGAAATGAGAAACATGATTTGTTGAAGTCCCTCCTGAGACGATGTCATGTTAGGGGGCGTCCACATATTACGTATATGACGCTATTTTCAGTCATTTTTGGTTCATCCCTTCCTCTTATGACAAGTTGTGACATTTTGGTAACCCCCCCCCCCCCTCCACCCAAAATTTAAATTGACATTAAAGATAACCCGCCAGCCTATTTTTAAATACAGAGTATAAATCAAATTTTATAGAACATTCAATCGAATAATGAATAATGAGTTATAGTAGCGTCAACGAAACATTTTAGTTGGAAGTCCTCAAGAACAGCTCCGATTTTGATATATATATATATATATTTTAATTTTGTTTTTTTATCATTTAAAATCAGAAACCTTTTGGAGGGGGAAAACAAGCATTTCTATTGTTTAAACAATTGTAATGATATTTAAGTGCAAAAAAATATTTTCACGATATTTATTAAAAACTTAAAAAAAACAGATATTTATATTTTTTGTTCATATTGCAGTCATAAATAGCTAAAAACTATATCAAAATACAGTAAACATTTTTGGAATAATTACTTAAAATTTTTTTATATAATAGTGCAGTATCATAAAATTAATATACATAACACAATTAGAAATGACTTTATTTATTTAGTATTTAAACAATTAATGGTGACAAATTTAATATTCTATATCAGACATTACTGAAAATATAAAGAAATTCAAATAAATAAAATTTTATGAAGACTTATTTATCAGTTTTTTGAAATATTTTATTAAATGTAAATAATTTAGTGCTTTACTCACATATACAAAAAATAGAAAATTTAATTATCATTAATATTCTGTGTATCAGAGATACGATTAATCGTAGACGATTAATCGTAATGGATAACAACAATACCACGCTTGTTTATTATGCGAGTCAAACGAATTCATTACCTTTTTGATTGCCACGCCACGTGGAAATTTTATCTATTTTTACTGTTTCTAACAACTAATTACCTTCTTTTCCCTAAATATTCAAAAACAATTCTGAAACTATTGATTTCCAAAATGACTTTCCCATGATCTCTTTTTATGATAACTATAACCCTTGCGAAAAAATATTATAGGGGATTCAAAAGTATTCAGAATGGGCCGTCCAAAAACACATGGCAAATATAAATGTGAATAACAATTTTTTGAAATTTAAAAATAATCAAAATAAATTTTTACAAAACTTTCTTATTCTCAAAACAGAATGATTTTGTACGAAATAATTTAATTTTTAACCGAAAACATGAATTTTCAACCGAGAAGACAATTTTTTTGGAGAAAATGGCGAATTTAAAAAAAATATGAATTTTTAAACAGTCTATTGTATTTTCAACTATAAAAGATTAATTTTCGGCCAACTAGTTGCATTTTATTCTGAGAAAAATAAATTTTACCCAAAAATGGAATACTATAATTTTCAATCAAAAAAATTAAATTTTTACAAAAAAACCGAATGTTTAAAAAAGTAGTTAAAGTTTTAACCAAATAGATGAATTTTTAACTAAAGTGATGAATCTTCACCTGAAATAGTTTCATTTTTATTAAAAATATAAACAATCAAACAAAAGTCAAAGACTTAAAAAAAATTAGAATTGTAAACCAAAGATATCAATTTTCAACTAAAGCCATGCACCAAACAACACATTTTTTAACAAAGTAATTCAAATTTTAACCGATTAGTGGAATTTCCGACCAAACTGATTAATTTTGTACATTAAAAAATGAATTTTTAACAAAATATAACGAAATAGTGTGTCAAACACGTACATATTTCTTGTACCATACAGCAAATTTTTACGATGTAAATATATAATTATTGATATACAATTTGTTTAAAAACTTTTCTTTATTCTGAAATTACTATATAAAGAGATTTCCAAAAAAAATAAGGACAAAACTTAATTTTTTTAAATATAATGTAAAGATTATCTTAGATTTAAGATTAACACAACAGATTAGGGGCTGTCGATAAACTCTTTCCCCCCCTTCTTGGAAGATTTTTTTCTTTGTTTCTTGGTTAAAAGTTAATTTTTTGGTTGGAAAGTCTGTTATTATATTTTTGTTTCGGAATTCGTCTCGCTGGTCTTAAAATTCTAGTATTCGTGTAAAAACTTGATTAATTTATGGAAAATGAAACAATTTTGTTGAACACATTTTTTTGTCAAAAATACAACTGCTTTGTTGAAAGTTGAAGTACTTTGATAAACATTTATTATTTTGCTTGAAGACTTATCTCGTAGGTTGAACATTTAATAATCTTGTTGAAAATTTGTTTCATTTTTGGTTAAAAAATAATTCCTTTTTTTATTAAAAATTTGCCTATTCTATCGGTTCTTAGTTTAAAACTCCACTTTTTAGTTTGAAATTCACGTGTTTTATTCACAATTTTGTTGATGATTTGAAAAATAAATTTGTTTGATAGAAAATAAACTTTTCGCTTACAAATTAATCTCTTGGTGTAAAAATGCAACTATTTTATTGGAAATTCGTTTCAAATTTTGTTTGAAAACTAATTTCTTAAACCTTTTTAGCTAACGAATAAATTTTCTACCACAGAGAAAATCATTAAATTTTTTAAAACTATTTCCTTTGAGGTTGAAAATTTATATTTTTTAGTTAAAAATTCAAATATAGACATAAAAACCCATCTTTTTCAGTTGCAAATTCATGTATTTTGTTGATAATAATTTGGTTTGCATTGATATTTAATTTTCTTAGCTGAAAATATAATTTAAAAATTATTGTTTGAAAACTGATCTTTTCTGTTTAAAAATGTAGGTCTTTTTTTTAATTTGTCTTTTTTTATAGAACATTTATCTTCTTGGTTAAAAATACATAATTTTTGATTGGAAATGTGACTATTTGGTTGGAAATTATTCTGTTCTAACTGATAAATCAACTATTTGATTGAAAATTCGTCTTTTTCTGATTAAAATATAGTTTTTTTAACTGCAAATTTAACTATACCATTTTTGGTTCGAAATTTATTTTTGTATTTGAAATTAATTTTTAAACTCAAAATTTAACCATTCAATTTGTGTAATGGCTTGAATATTGATGTACTGTACTTTGTTTATATATCCAGTATTGGTTGACAATTAATCTTTTCACGTTGAAAATTCATGCAGTTTGTTGAAAATTCTTCTTTTTTGGTTTGATATTCAACTATTCTGGTAGAAAATTCATTATTTTGGTTAATGATTAAATTATTTTGTGAAAATGTCTTTCTTGTTCAATTCAACCGGGTTATAATTTGTTTTTGTATTGTTGTTAAAAATTACTTCTTTAAACTGAAAATTAAACTTCTCCATTTTTTGTTGAAAACTGAGCTGTCCTGATTGAAAATTAACTTTGTGTTAAAAGTTTTTCTTTTCTGGTTTCAAGGTGAACTGTTTAAAAAAAATGACCTTTTAGATTAAAAACTCCATTTTTTTAAAATTCGCCTATTTGTGCAGAAAATTAATATTATTTGTTAAAGTAATCTATTTGGTTGATTCAACGATTTTGATCAAATTTAAAATATTTATTCTTCGAATTTATTAAAAATTTGTCTTTTCAGTTGAATTTGACTTGTTGATAATTTGTTTGTGTTTTTTTTTACAAATTATTTTTTTACTAAAAATGAAACTATTCCATTTGTTAACTGAAAACTTATCTTTTTTATTTCAAAACTCAATTATTTAAATGAAATTTCACAACTGGTGCAATTTTACTCAAATAGACGCATTTGTCTACCGAGAAGATTAACTTTCTATCAAAAAAGCAAATTTTCATTGAATAAGTTACATTTTTAACCATAGCGATAAATATTTGAATTGTATGGTGAATTTTTCATTTGTATAGTTACATTATCAGTCAAAGAAATTAATTATCAACAACGAAAATAAATTTTCAAACAAAAAAAAATTGTCGAACAAAATAGTTTCATTTCCGACAAAAGATATGATCTTTTAGAATACATGATGAAATTTCAACTAAAATAATAAAATTTTTAGTAAAAATGTAATTTCTATGTAATTTAACAATGAAGTTGATATTTTAACCAAGCAGTTGAATTTTTATACAAAAAATATGAGATAAATTCTGACTGAAACAATGTTAGTACTTGTGTATTGATATTTTCTTTATCTTATTTTTTCACTTTATATCAGAGCAGCAGAATTCAGTCAAAAATACAAATTCTGAACAAAATGACTAAATTCTCAATCGAAACAGATTACTTTTTAACAGAACAATTGCATTTCTAACCAAAAGAAATAATGACCACCAAAAGAAATGTATTTTCAAACCAAAATAATTTTTTGTTAAAGAAATTAACAATAATCCTATCAAACTGTTAAATTTTTAAGGCAGAAGAATTTCTATAAAGCAGTTGAATTAAAAAAAAGTAGAAAAAATTTTAAACGTAAAAAAGAAAATAAGCAAAATAGTTGAATTATCAACAAAAAGGATGACTTTTTAAAATAATAATTAAATTTCCAACTACATTCTTAACCAAAAAATGAGAAAGTTCAAACGAAAATATAATAAATTTTTTTACCAAAAAGAATGAACTTTCAATGAAAAATAGTTAAATTTTCATATTGGACTTTATTAATTGAGTTAGACTTTAACTGAAAAATAAGAAAAAAATAAAAAGAGGGAAAAAGGGGAAATGACTATTTCTATTAAAATTATTAAAATTATTATTATCCTTAATCTATATTAAAATAAAATAAAATGTCTAAATTTAATACTTAATAATATTTTTCAAATATTTTAGATTATTCCGCCCTAATATTTGAAAATTTTCCAAGGTTGCATGAAACTTTATAACCCTACATGTGACGTCCCTAATTATTACTTCAGAAAAATAGCACTTCTTTGCTTTGCCCGGGATATTCACTTTGCCCTAGTCTTCCTTTGAAAGCCTGATTTTTATTATGAAAAAGATTTTTTTAATTACGCAGAAAAAGTTTCTGTATTAAAACACTTTTGATATATCCATTTATTAGGCAGCGTGTCTGCAGGTGCCCGAGGCACTGTTTGCATTACATTGAGCTTTGGCGCAGTCAAGTAATCCTTTATACACACTCGAGCTCGTTTTCAAAAGAATCTCCCCTGTCAAAGCCGGACCGGACTGCGCAGATGGAGGGACACCTGTATCTGTTTGAGCACTTAACTTCAAGAACATCTTCCCGATCTTTCCCATCTTCAAATACAAGATTTACGAATGAGATTACTTTTTTGAGATTTGTGGTTAAACAGATAAATTTTATAAATATTTTCGGGCCAAGGGATACAAAAATATTCAAACTAGCATATTGAGACGTTAAGTTAATTAATTAATTAATCGAACCTCCTCATCCCTTAATTTCCCTCACCTAATCCCCTACATTCCCCTACTTCCCCTTCCCTCATTTTAACGTTCGCTTCTTTTCCCTTTACCAAATACTTGTTTTTTCACTCCCTCCTCATCTCCCTTTCCCAGCTTTTACTTCCCTCACCTTACTTTCCTTTTCTACCTAATTCCCTAAATTCCCCTATTTCCTTTCCTTCACTTCAAACATCGCTTCTTTTCCCTTCACTACATTATTCCTCCTCTACTCGCTCCTCTCCTCTCTTTCCAAACTTACACTGCCCTTTCCTTAGTTCTCTTTTCCACCTATTCATATAAATTTCTCTGCCTCGCTTCCTCACTTTAACCTTCACTTCTCTTCCCTTCACCTCATTTTTACTTCTCTCTATCTTTCTCTCGGTCGCTTTTTCAGCTTACACTTCCCTTCCCTTACTTCCCTTTTTCAGTAATCACTTGCATAACCCTACTTTCCCGAACTACCCTGCTAGAACTTCATTCACTTCACTCACCAGCCTCTCTTACTTTCAATCATTTCGTTACTTTCCTTCAATTACGCTCCCTCATTCCTTATGACTTCCTCTACTTAATTTTGCCTAATTTCCCCCTCATTCCGTTAATTATACCTTTCTTCATTTTCCGTACTTCTCTAATGCTGAATTCTCCTAACTTTCCCTCTCCTCTTTACGAATAATTTGCCTCCTTAAACTTCTTCAGTTCTATCTATATTTCTCCTCACTTCTTCTCTTAATTCCCCTTCGCTTATTTCTCCTCACTTCTCTATTACACTTCCCTCATTTCCCATTCCTACCCCTGGTTCCCCTTCCTTCATTTTCCCTCACTCTATAATATCTATTTCCCCTACTTGCCCTTGTTACATTAACCCATACTTATTTTCCTCTACCCTCCCTTAATTTTCCTTACTTTCTTTTACTTACCTTTCCCTCGATGCACCCACTTCCCCTCATTTTTCCTACTTACCTTCCTTCACCTACTATCCCAATCCTGAAATTTCTGCCCATATTTCCCTTCATATCACTTTCCCTACCTCCCCATAATTATATTATTTTAAACTTTCCCCTATTTCCCATAACTTCCCCATTTTCACTCTTCTTATTTTTCGCCAATTACCCTCATCCGTCAAATTGTCTAACCATCATTTATCTTACTATCTGTCCACTCATTTTCCCTCACTTCTCCTGACTTTTTCTCGCCACATTATCAACAATTATCCTCCCTTAACTTTCTACCTTATTTTTTCTCTTTTGTCATACTTCCTTCCCTACATTTTCCCCTTATTTCCTGTTGCTTCCTGTACTTTCCCTTTCCTTAATTTTCACTTATTTCAGAAACACCATTCCCCCTACTTCTCCTCCCCTTATTTCTTCTTGCTCTCCTTACCCTCCTTCCTCTACCCACCCGTCACTTTCCTTATTTTCTCTCACTCATCTTCCCCTAATTTCCCCTTTTTTCTTACCATTTCCGTCTCCCACTACCCCTCCCCAAATATTTCTCAATTTTTCTTCACCCATTTACCATCAGATTACTCCTCCTACTTCCCATAACTTTTTTCCGTTATAATTTCCTACTATTTCCCTTAAATTACCCACTTACACTTTCTTTAATTCCCGTTCTCCTTACTTCCTAAAATCCCTCACCCTTCATTTTCCCTTACTTCCTCTACTCTTTCTCTCTACATTTCTGCTTTACTTCCTTTTCTTTCTCCTACCTTCATTCTCCTCGGTTTATTTCCCGCACATTCCCTCCCTCTTCCCCCCCCCCACACCTAGATTCCCCTTTCCTAATATTTCTCCCCCGTCATTTCTCCTTTCCACATTTTCCCTCATTTCCCCTCCTGGCAAAATCACGATGGAAGGTCACATGATCAAAACTATAAGGGTTTTGTGTGGGGCTACGAAATCATGAAAATGGGAATTTTCTTTCATTAAAAAATACCACCGTAATGAATAAAAAAATTGAATAAATAAGGCTGGCTTCTATAACCGACTATAAATTTTTCTCACGAAACAGCGTTGGCTCCTGGGAACCTTTAAAAAAGTTTTGAATTTTAATTTTTAAATATCCTTATAACAAATTAAATTTAAAATAAATACATAATAAATAATTTACATCAAAATAATTAAATAATGATAAATTCAAAAATCTTTCAGCGGAAAAGTTATTCAAATGGTGTAAATATGTTTTATACCGGCATAAAATTCAATGCGCCCAAAAGCGTCTTCTTTCGACAAAAATAGTTCGAAAGTTCGACCTTCAATACAACATACAGTATAGACTTACAGACAGACAGACAAATTCTTAAAAACTTGTTTTTCGGATTCAGAGGGTCTCAAAACGTGACATGTTACAAAAACTGGTGGGGTCAAATTTGAGACAAATCTAATACCTTCTCTGATGAGAATGTAAAAAATAATTTTCAATCAAGAAGTTTTACTTTCTACCGAAAAATGTGAGTTATCAACTAAAAAAATCCATTTTCAACAAAAAATAGAATAGTTTAATTTTTTTTAAATTAACAAAATTGTTGGAAATTACGTGGATTACATATTTAAATTACTTCGAATTACCTGGCTTACTCTGAATCACAAGTTAATTACTTGGATAACCTAAATTAATTCGAATTAACTGGAATAAAAGTAGATAATCCTGGATTATAGGTAGATTACAAGTGGATTAATAACCTTGTTAATAAATCGGGAGATTCGGAACGTAAACAATTAGGGGCGCCTTAACTGTTTCCAATTATAATGCATAATACCGCGCAATATACTCGACTGAGTACTCGCGCAATGTGGTCCTGTAGAAGCGAGAGTCGCAACCGTCTCTCGCCCTGTCCCCTGGGAAACTGCGTGGGCCAGCAATTCTATGAATTACAGAACGGGGGTTACGAAATCGGGATCATGTTGTACCAGAGTTGTTTCTCCCTATGGGAAGCCCACTTATCCAGATGCCATATAATTATCCCATCGGAATTATAATATGCATTATTTACAATTTTTGGCCTGAAAAAATGGCCTGGAAGAAAGAGCCTGGAAAAGAAGGAAGGAGGGGAATAGGGGACTGACCGTGATCCTGTACAAAAAATGATTTCTCTCTTTAAGAAAAGAAATAGTATCTGAGATTTTACGTGTCCTTAAAACCATATATACATAAAAAAATTTATTATTCAAATATATTCTGTCTTTTTCATTAAATAATGTTCAAGCATGCAGCAGCCTGCAATGAACATTTTGACGGCAAGCGAAATATTCTAACTCCTCAGCGGTGGTTTTTACGGTCTCGTAAAATTTAAGCGATTCACCATGGCGACCAAACCCAGCTCATATTGTCTTTCTCATTTTCGAAGGTACACACCATGATAAATTTAGAATTCTCTCCTCGGTCACGTAATAGAGATAGGATTAATTTCAGGAACGAAATACTGTTATTGAGCAAACCTTCTCGTGAAAACAAATCATTACTTGCAGCTTCTCATCGGCTAGCGGTGGTTAAAATCAACATTCTCTATTCTCTTCCGGCATATTTTGCCGGATTTTAATTTTCTTTTCCGGAAAATTTTTTACTCTTCCAGTGAGATGAGTACCTTTAAGATTATCTCGACTACAGATGAGGTGGCGATTCGGCGGGTTATTTTAAGTTCACGGTTTTTCTCGGTCAAGTTTTTTAATTTTCCAGGTCAACTAGAAATAACTTATTCACATTTATCGCTAAACACAAACATTTATTTTAATTCATGCGGTTCATGCTAAACATCCTTTAACACGAGAGAACAAAATATTGCAAAATAAATCAATTTTGAAACAAATAATTTAATTTGTGACTAAAAAATATTAATTTTAAACCAAAAAGGAAATAGTGACACTTTCTAGTTTAAAAAAAATTTCCAAAAAGAAAAACAGATTTTCAAGAAAATAGTTCACTTTTTAACATAACTGATGAATTTTTAACTAAAACGATTAATCTTCAAATAAAATAGTGGAATTTTCAAGAAAAAAATTAATTTTCACTAGAAAAGATAAATTGTCAACCAAAAGATAAATAATTAAATTTTAAGTTGAAAAAAGTAATTTTGAACCAAGTAGGTGAATTTTAAACTAAAACTATGAAATATTCAATTAGAATAAGTTAAATTTTCAGTTAAAAAATGTAGGTTCCAAAAGAAACAACCTTTCATCTACAATAATTACATTTTTAACCAGCGAACTGAATTTTCAACTAAGCAGATGAATTTATACTAAAAAGCGCGATAAATTTTCAACTAAAAAAGGTCATTTTTCAATAAAAAACTGAATAATTAAAATCTAGTCCATGACGTTCATTCTAAACAACCTTTGACAAAAGATAGCAAAATATTGCAAAATAAATGAATCTTAAAACAAATACTTAAACTTTCGAGTAAGAAATATTAATTTTCAACAAAAAATTAAATGTTTGAACTTTTAATGGAAAAAATTAATTTTTAACAACAAGAAAATGGATTTTCAAGAAAATAGTTTAATTTTCATACCTGATGAATTTTCAATTAAAACAATAAATCTTTAAATAAAATCGAGGAATTTTCAAGAACAGAAAATTAATTTTAACTAGAAAAGGTTAATTGTCAATCAAAACATTAATTATTCATTTTTAATTTAAAAAATTAAGGTTCAACCAAGCAGATGAATTTTCAACTAAAACTATGAAATATTTAACCAAGAAGATTATTTTCTACCAAAAGTCTATAAACTTTCAACTAAAAAAGATCATTTATGAATAAAAAATGTAATGATTACATTTTTAGTCAAAAATGAATGATGGAATATTTAATTGGAATAAAGTAAATATCCAGTTAAAAATTACTTTCCTGAAAAAACTCTCCTAAAAAAAACTTGAAAAAATTACATTTTCAAACAAATTTCTGAATTTTCAACTAAAATGATAAATCCTAAACTGGAATAGTTGAATTTTAAATCAAAAAGATGAATTTTCGATTAAAATTATCAATACATTTTTAAATATAATAATTGAATTTTTTACGAACGAGCTGAATTTTCAATCATGAAGATTAATTTCTACCAAACAAATAATAATTTTTAACTAAAAAAGATCATTTTTCAATCGAAAACTGAAAAATTAAATTATTATCGAAAAAGTGAATTTTCAACAAAAATGATAAGTTTTTATTTAAAATTATGGTATATTTAATTGGAATAAGTTAAATTATCAGTTAAGAATTACTTTCCTAAAAAAATAACTAACTCTCCACAAAATAAAACTTCAAAAAAAATAGTTACATTTCCAAACAAAGTGATGAATTATAAACTAAAATTGTAAATCGTAAACTGGAATAGCTAAATTTTCAACCAGAAAGATGAAGTTTCAACTAAAATTATCAATAAATTGTTAAATAGAATAATTAAATTTTTGAGCAACGATATGAACTTTTAACCAAGAAGATTAATTTATACAAAAAAATGAATTTTCAACTAAAAAAGACCATTTTTCAATCAAAATTGAATGATTAAATTTTCAGCGAAAAATTAAATTTTCCACAAATTAGATGAATTTTTATTAAAAATTATGGAATATTCAGCTGGAATAATAGTTATATTTTTTTTAACAAAATAATTTTCAACCAAAAAAGAAACAAATTTTCAGAAAAATTGTTAAATTTTGAACTGGAAAAGATAAATGTTAAAAAAAAAGGCATTTAAATGTTCAGTTAAAGTAATTAACTTTCAACCAAACTGATGATTTTTCAACTAAAATTATGAAATATTAATTTTCAACCGAATTTACAACCAAATAGTTGAGTTTCCATTTCAAAAAGTACATTTTCAGCCAAAAATAGAATAGTTAAATTTTCGGTTAAAAATCTACTTCATAATAACAAGAAAAGGATTTTTAGAAAAATATTTGAATTTCCTACTATAATAGATGAATTTTTCTTTTACGGAAATTAAATTGAACTTTTTTGTTGAAAATTTGTTCAGTCTTGGTTGAAAATTTTACTCTTTCAGCTCTAAAGGAACTTTTTGTCAAAAATTCAACTTTTAGAGTTACAAATTTAACTGAGTACATTTTTAATGAATGGATGTTCAGTAATTCGATTTTCAGTAAATAAATTATCAAAATAATGAAAACTTAAATTTTACTGCAATCAGAAGTAAATTCCCGGGTTTTAAATTAAATTCCCGCTCATTTCCTGGTTTTTCCCAGTGAGTAAAGTTCCCAGTCATTTCCCAGTTTTCTTCGAGTCAATGAAGTCCCCGGTCATTCACCGGTTAAGAAAGTTCCCCGTCATTTTCCGGTCAATGAATTTTCCGGTCATTCCCGCTTTTCCGGTCAAGTCGCTATCCTTATAGGAATCGCCGGGTTAAATTCCAAACCCTTTTGCAGGAGGAAAAGTATCAAAGGACGCGAGTAATTGACGGTTAGCCGGAGCAATTTTTTAATTCGAGAGACATGCATTACCGGCGGAAATTATCGAAACGACCAGCGCAAAAACTATTAAAAATCGTTGCCGACTTTGAAACGTGATTACTCGTTCAAAAAAGGAGCGAGAAATTTTTTTTTAAAATCGTTAGAAAGGTTATTGAATTTCGTGTCGAATAAGCTCTAATAAAGATATTTTCAGCCTTTTGCAGAAAATGCATTATTTAAGAAATTAAAAAAAAGGAAGAATTTCTCGAATTTTGTACCTCGACTTCAACTTGTGGCATAAACGATAAACGTTCTTACTAAAATCTGTAATTCACAGCAAACATTCTTTGAAGTTTTATCTTAAATTGAAGCCAAGCAAACTTTGAGAACCTTCACGGGTTCCCGAGATATGACTAAAAATGTCCAACCGCATCTTTGTCGAGTTTTAGTTAGCGTAATGAGCGTGGCCGGTCGACAGCAGTGATCGCCGATAATTACTCAGATTTTTTCTTAAACTTCATCTCGTGATGTGACTTAGGAAATTTAAGGTAAAAAAACTGAAATTAACAGGTATGAATCTTTGAAATCTCATATTCAATTTAAGCTAATAAAACTTGAAAACCCCTGACGGGTTTTCGAGATACGACTAAAAATGTATAAACGTGTCTGCGATCAGTTTCAATCGGCGATCACTGCTGTCGGTCGGCCTCGCTAGTTACGCCGACTGAAACCCAACGCAGAGACGCTTGGACGTTTTTAGCCATATTTTGGGAACCAATAAAGATTTTTTAATTTGTATACACTTGAATCAAAGATAAGACTTCAAGGAATGAGTCTTATAAATTTCACATTTCTTCTACAACTTTCCTAGGCCATGCCGCAAAATAAAGTTAAAATATAATATTCGATTCATTCTACAATTTTTTTAAACTTCTCACGTGGTACATTATCTTCAAAAGGTTGAAAATATCTATTAGTAATTAAAAAAATTTGTAACGTTTTTTTATCTAATATTCTCAATATATTTCTATATATTACAAGCATAGATGACAATATTAGATGCTATAAAAAATGTAGGTTCTTTATATACTTACTAGAGTGGTTCCTATTTATACTTGATAGATTTTTTTTTAATTTGATTGCTCTCATCGCTCAGTTTTGTTTAACTCCCCGAAGAAAATTTCCTCAAAATTTAACCGAAATTGGTTCATCTTTAGGTGTCGCGAAAAACCATAAAGTTTTCCATTGATTTAAATGCAAATGGGAAAAAGACAGCTTTTCACAAATCTAATATTTAAATGCAACAATATGTTAGAAATAATAATATTTAATATATGTAATAATCAATAATAACAATATTAACAAGTATTTTATTTTTGCCGCTTTTTTAAAGATTAAAATACTAAATATAACAAAATAGAACAAAACTCTCACCAAAACACCTGGAACTTTTAATGAAAAATTTCTTTATGATTTCATAATATTCAAAACGCTGTAACCAATATCAATACAGAGCTCACCAATGAATTTCTCGTTGAAATTTACTTCAGGAATTGCACTGACCTCTTGGAAAATTTTGTTAATTTCAAATAACCTCTAACTGACCCTGAACGTTACAATTGACCTATGACTTGGGTACGTACCTGAACGTAGAATTTTCCGCTCTATTGATTGCAGATGTAAAGAAGGGGGTTTCCATTTAAAAAAACAAAGTTGACCTTCAAAAGCCCTGAAGGTCAAC
>NC_046663.1:36853082-36856553 GCF_010883055.1 Belonocnema kinseyi | reverse complement strand
ATAAGTTATTTTGTTTTGCATAAAATCAGTAAAATATAATACATTCTCTAGACAATTTTAATTTGTTTAAACACTTAATAGTTTTCTTAAAATACAAAAATATGTAAATAATGAAAGTTTGTTTAGGAATTCACAAGTATTCTTATTAAATAAATTAATACTTGAAAATATTCAAATCTGTCAAATATTGTGTGAGATTGAATGTTTCTCCTTCAACAAAAAGGTTAAGTTTCAACCAAACAGTTACATTTTTTACGAAATTGTTGAACAGCTACAACAAATTTCAACAAATTTTCAAAATAAGAGTTCATAGTTTAACTAAAAGGATTAATTTTTAACCGCGAAGATTAATTTACTAAAAATTAAATCTCCAGCAAAATAGATGAATCTTCAAACAAAAAAATTAATGTTTAAAAAATTAGTTCAGCTTTAATCAAGTTGTTAAATTCTTTGCCAAAAAGATAACTTTTCAACAAAGTAGTTGTATTTTCAATAAAATAAATAAAATTTTCAGCCAGATAGTACAATTTTTAACCAGATGAGATAAATTCTGAACCAAAAATATAAAGGTAGAGATGGTTTTAACCAAAAAATAATTCGATTTGCTTCTGGGTTCTATTAATTCAGTTCGAATTCAAACATAAACTCATTTGAATAAAATAGTTTTTTAAAACAATTTTGATTTATTTAAACATTGAAGAATATCATTTAAAAAGTAAAGTAGTAGCTAACAATATTTTAATCTTTTAAAAAATGACCAAAATTAAATATTTAAATAAAATAAAATTATTTGAGTAATTCAATTTTTTAAAGATTTCGAAGTATTTTTAGGAGACAAATTAGTGCTGAAAAATATTAGAATTGAAAACACGCATTATATGAATAATATTAAAATTATTCAAAAAAATTCCTTTATTATTATGATTCATTAAAAAACTCATAATATTTATAAAATACGTTCATTTGGTGACTTATCTGAAAAAATGTTTAAACAGATTACAATGGTTCAAGCTAAAAATAACAAAAAAACGAAGCACTTCTTTAAATATGAACAGCTTTCGCCTATTATTAATTTTCTTATCTTGTGTCATTTTTTCAAACCAAAAAATCTGTATTTTCAACTTTTAATTATTTTTTTTACGATCAAAAAACTACTGTTATTATTATTATTACACCATTAAGCCATTTCCCTTTCGGGGTAGGCGTGACTCACTCGGTAAGGGAAAGGAGTAGTGTGTGGAAGGGATAGAGATTTTTCAGATTGATCCAGAATTCTCGTGCTATTTAAGTAAATAACACGTTTGTTCCGCAACACTGCTCCGACCCAGGTTGCTGATCAATCTCTCTAGCAATCACCCCAAGCGAAGAACCTCTCGAAGTTGTTATGTAAGGTTCCCCACTTGGGTCCATTAGTAGCCAAGGTCTTTTGTTTCAGGCGTCATTCACTCTACTGACACTCTATTTATTAACTATTTGCCGCCATACTTTCCTGTCCTGGCATACTTCTCTAGCTTTTAATATGTTCATGCATTTTTTCATGCAGGCTCTCGTGTTTCTGTGACTTCTTATGTCTCTTCTAACTAGGGTCTCATTCACACATTCTAACCATTCTTTCCGCGGTCTACCTCTGGGCACGCTGCCATTTACTTTACCTTGATACACTTGTTTCGTTAGAGGTTCATTTGGCATTGTCTCAACATGTCCGAACCATCTTAACCGATTTCTTTCCCATGTGTCTACTAGCGTTTCTTCTGTACCACATTCTTTTAGAATTATCTCGTTACTTACTTTGTCCATCAGAGTTTTTCCGCATAATATATACGCATGAATCTCATGTCAATTGCGTTAATTTTACTCTTATCTTTTTCTTGATAAGTACACGTCTTGCTAACGTATAGTACTGTCGGTACAAATATGGAATTATGTATTGCCATTTTATCTTTATTTGATATATTTTTACTTCTGATAAGGGGACCTGCTCTACCAATAACCTTCTTACCTTCATTTATTCGTCTATCTAATTCCGCATCTATCTTCCCGTCCCTAGTAAATAAGCTACCAAGGTATACGAACTTATCAACTTGATCAATTCTCTCATCATTTAATAAAATATTGCATAGTGTTTTCTCACTGTTTCCTTCGAACACCATAGTTTTTGTTTTATTTGCGTCAATTTTGAGGCCCATGCTCTTCATGCTTGCATCTAGTTTATTCAACATTCTTTGCAAGTCTTCGATAGACTCTGCCATAACAACCTTATCTTTTGCGAACGCTAACCCACGTACCCTTACTGTTTGGAGATTCACACCCTCTTCGTTGAAGAGAGCCATTCTTAAACACTTGTCCATAAATAATATAAATAACCATGAAGACATAACGCATCCTTGTCTAACTCCTTGAATAATATCGAAACAGTCACTCAGTTTCCTATTCACTCTTAGACTTGCTTTGCTACCTGTATATATTGTTTTTATAGCTTGTAGGATCCATCCATTGACTCCATACTCTTTTAGGACTTCCCAAAGTTTACTTCTATCTACCTTGTCAAAAGCTTTTTCTAGGTCAACAATTGCACAGAAAACTTTTTTTCCTACTCTCAAACTTTTTTCTGTTATTTGCCTTAAGCTAAATATTTGATCCGTACATGACCTTCCTGGCATGAACCCACTTTGGACTTCCCAAATCTTTGCTTCTGTTATTTTCATTACCCTACGAATAACTATTTTTGAATATATTTTACTTACAGTGCTTAATAAGCTAATCCCTCTGTAATTATTGCACTAGCTTTTATCGCATCGTTCAACATCGCAGTTGTGGTGTCCTATAACTTCATCTCCGAATTGTCTTCTAAAATAGTCTCTGAAAGCCTCTAGTATTCCGCCTGCATCATATACCATTTCCCCCCTACTATTTCTCATGTTGACAATTTCTGTACATTTGTTTCCTTTCATTTTGTTATAAAGTAGTTTCCTGCTTCCTTCAAAGTCGTTTTGTATTTTTATCTCTTCTTCTGCTCTAATTGTATCTTTACTTTCTTTAACTAATCGTTTAAGTATCCTGTTTCGCATCTATAATCATTTCTACGTCTAGTTCTTTCCTCATTGCTAAGACCTGCGATGTTCAAAGTTCTCTTGTACGCTTCTCTTTTTGCTTTTTGGGCAGCCTGAATTTCATCATTCCACCACGCATCACCAGACATTCTTCCTACAACTGCGGTACCACATACTTCGATTGTGCATCTAACAAGGATATCCCATAATATTGTCCAGGCGCCCTCTAAATCTTTGTTTTTTATACGGTCCTCCCATGTTGCCCTATGTATGCTTTCGATTATCTTATTTTGGAAATCTATTCACACATCCGGTTTCCGTAGGTTCTCAATTTTGATTAGCGTTTGTTTTGCTTTCTTGGGTCTCTTTTTTCTCCAACCCCGACCTAAGTTAATTTTTGAGATCAGAAGGTAATGGTCAG
>NC_046663.1:36850479-36852982 GCF_010883055.1 Belonocnema kinseyi | reverse complement strand
AATTTGTATATATATATTATTATTATTATTATTATTACATATATTATTATAAGCGTAGCAATTTTTTTTTATAAAATGGGTCACAATAATACAATAATTTGCAGGCGTCCCTGCACAGCTGTCGGTTATATTTCAGCTTTTTTTTAATACTTGCAGCTAGGTTAGCCGAAAGGCTTTATGCATTAAGAATTAGGAATGCGAGACTTATAGTGTTCGAACGCGCGACAAACAAAGATTTTCATAGCGTGCGTCTGTTGGTTCTCGCGCTCCGCGTTTGGTCTTTGTACATTCCTTACACTTGTGCACAGATTTTTTCAAAGTAAAGGTGAAAACCTCGACAACAGTAATTTGGTGATAGTGACTTCTTTTTTGTTAAAGCTCCTTGGGCTTTAACGAATACATTCTCATCACGTATCTCAACTTGTATATCATTTCCATAAATGTATATTATTACAATTCATAACATGCATTGATATTGAAATAGACGTAGTATCATTGTCTCTTTCAAGAAAATATGTATTCTTTAGAAAAAATTTGTTATTAAACATTTTACTGCAATTTCGGCCGGTTTTTCAAAAACTGAATTTACTCATTACCAATTTTATTTTTACGATTTAAATGTATCACATACGGTCTACACATCAGCCTAACCTTTTTTTGAATTTCTAAATTAAACGCCCACCTCAGTGAACGACAAAACTTTCATTAACGAGAGTTTAAGGGCGGGGGGGGCGATTAGTTTAAAAAAAAGTCATAGCTGGTTAGTGTTTTATGCTAAGAAGTTCAAACAACCTTCAGCAGTGTTGTTTTAAATGAGAGTTCATATGATCTCATTTTCACATTCATGGCCGACAGTGGGGAAAAAATGACATTTTTGATTAAAAATAACGTACAGCCGACCAATATTGAGCGATTAAACAACAAAAATTTGAAAAAAGCTGTTTAGTTTTTCAAGATAGTTGTCGAGCCTGATTTTTCAATTAGGTTTTCAATTTTTTATACATGAACAAATAAGATGAAAAAATGACCATTTGATCTATTTGAGGTTCACAGTGCTCGTTAATAACAGGAAACGTATTAAAATCACCTAAGTTTCATAAATTAATATTAGCTAAAGATGTTCCAATATTATATATTAAAAAACAAAATTTTTTTATACACACATTATTTGTTAAAAAATGTTTTCTATGATTAAACCATAATCATACTTTTTCTAGTTATATTGCAAGACATTTGAATGGAAAATATATGATATTGAAAAAAAATTCTTTTAAGATTACAATTCTTTATATTTTAAACAAACTTTATGAACGAATGCAGTGATCGGGCATTTGTCGACAGAAAAATTCGTTTTTTTTTTCTATGTCAACAGTTTTAATTAGGATATCGGAAAAAAATGTTCCATCGACAGATGCTCGAATAATTAATTTGTTTTTAAAAATCATAAAATTTGTCAACTCATCATGAATTTTGCCGAATTTATTACGAAGATCCCAATTAAAATTCTGATATCGAAACAAAAAAGAATGTTTCCGTCGACAGATGCCCCAATAATACATTTGTTTATTAATTTGTTTAAAAAAATCATAAAATTGATTTAAAAAATGATGAATTTTGCTGAAATTCTCTTGAAGTTTCCAACTGAAAACACAACCATTGAAAAAAAAATTTTCTGTCGACAAACGCCCGAATAATGCATTTGTCTATTAAATTTGTTTAAAAAAATATAAGATTAATAAAAAAATCATGAATTTTGCTCAAATTACCATAAATTTCCAAATTAAGAAAAATTAACGTAGAAAAAAATGAATATTTCTGTCGAAAAATGTCTGATTACTGCCTTTGTACATTAAATTAGTTTACAATATGAACAATTATAATCAGAAGAGAAATTTTTTCATATAATATTGTTTCGATTCTAATTTCTGGCAACATAACTAGAAAAAACATGTATTTATGGAAAAGCGTTGAAAAAATTTGTTTAACAAATAATTTGTTGATAACAATTTTTTTTGTATATTGTCTAATATTTGAATATCTTTAACTAATGCTATTTTATAAGACTTAAGCGATTTCAACCATTTTCCTGTAATTGATGAGCACCGGGAAGGTCAAATAGAAAAAATGACATTTTTTCGTCATCTTTGTTTATTTCTAAAGAAATTTAAAACCTAATTCAAAAACCAGACTGGACTAACTGTGGTAAATTTTGGTTTTATAAAAAAAAGTCGTAAGGATAAATTGTTCGTCTGATTGAATACTATGAATATCCGTAAAGACAAATTTTGAATTTTGAAAAAAAGTCGTCTCAAAAATTTTCAATATAGGCTTCCTTTTTGAATTTTCACCCAAAATGACTGGTTAACGAACTTTACCTTGATTTTAGGACACTAAAAGAGTATAAACAAGGACAAGGCAATAACAGACAGACACATTCGTAAAAACCTGTTTTTCGGATTCAGGATATCTCAAAACGTGGACATTTGACAAGAACGGGAGGGGG
>NC_046663.1:36804029-36850469 GCF_010883055.1 Belonocnema kinseyi | reverse complement strand
CAAATTTTTTGATGAGAATGTAATAATATAAAAGATTAATTTTTTTGTGGCGAAAAATCAGTTATCATTTTATGGAACTGTTCTCTATAGTTTCGAGACTTCTTCGATATTGATTGTATTTGAGATATTGTAGAACTATTTTACGTTTTTTGTAACCTGCCTTTTAATAGAGATGACGGTACCACGGCCTTTGAATTTTATAGAACCTTGTAACATACTTCGTTGCATAGTTCAAGGAAATGTAAAACAAAGACAATTTTAACTTTTACTAAAAGACCCATCGTATCCTCTATTATAGTATTAGTTCTATAAAATGTAATGGATATTTTTTCCCCGTGCATGAACAGCAACGAAACTTCGATGCTCTCTTCCTGACATCCGAGAATCAAATGAGGGTCAAAATGAAAACCAATCACAAATATACTTGAAGCATCTGGTGACGCTCAAAATGCATAACAGTTATAAACGTACCTGAAATATCCATCACAAGCACATCCGAAATAAAGAATGAAAAAGTAAACAAAAATTTGTCAAGTATACGAAAAATTCCGATATTTGATCAGCAAGATTTCCGAAACAGGTTCTTTTGCTTTCTCTATTTCTGATGTCCTTATGATGGATATTTCAGGTATGCTTATAACCAGCTTGCCTTTTGAACCTCACCGGATGTTTCAGGTAGCATTGTGAAGGGTTCTCATTTTGAACCTCATTTGATTCTCGGGTGTCAGAAAGAGAGCATTGGGATTTCGTTGCTGTTCCTGTCTGCTCGAATATTTTTAATTTTTAAATTCAATTTTATTGTTGTCTTGATAAGGGTACTATGTGAATGTCAAAACGTTGGTGATTATTTGTTAGAAATGTTTTTATTGTGATTTAATAATAATGAAAATAAAAAAGACGAAAGAAATAAAAAAGAGAAGGAATGGGATTTGGTTGGTTGCCTTCTCATTTTTCTTTCCTCTCTTTTACTTTTGTCCAAAATTTGGTCGCTGGATTCTTGGTTTTATCCTCAGGAATTCTGCAAATTAATTCACTTTCAAACCTCGTGAAAAATCATGGATTTCTGCCATACTCTTTGTATTCCTAAATATTCGGCTATATTCTCTGTATTCCCCGATATTCTTCAGATAATATATTCCTGGTACACGAAAAATCAGAGTAGTTCACCCCTCGGGAAAAAGTCAGATGTTAGCTTATCTTATGACTCAATTACACTGACTTTTGGAAATATATTTCTCTCGTTTGCAGCATTTTAGTGCCGCGAGGAAAAATTAAAACTCGGCATATGTTGCCGAAAGGCAATGTTCGAGCAAAATTCAAAACAATTAGCGGAATTTGGAAATCGAATACGAACCAACCACTAAATGCTTGTTTATCACATTACTCCCATTCACATGGCTGGAAACGAACGGTTGTATGAACGAGTAGGTAGAATTCAACGCTATTTGGTCGACCCGCATTGGAATTCGCGTTTCACGTTTCGTTATTAATGATGTATGTCGAAATTTCACCCCGTTTTCAGCACAATCCCTTATAGAACCCCTGTTCGTACTCACACGGACAGCATATACACATACACAAACGCATGCATTCATATAGTCATAAAAATGCCTCAAGCGAAGCGTATAAAGTGAATTTTCGGCGACAGTTTACTTTAAACGACAAACAAAATTAGCCTATGAACTGTCAACATTTTCTGTAGGGATTTTCACAGACGCGTCACTAAAGCTTTATGCAGAAACCGCTTCTAAAATTTCCTGAATCAGAACAGAAATTTCAGCAATGGTAACTGTACGAACAATTAGTCACATGTTTCAGAAAATTCTGTTGCAATTTAGTAATTGTCAAACGCGCGCTTACTTTTGCGTTCCTTTTCATCATTAATCCAATTTTCGAATAATTATTTATTTGTTAAAATTTGTGTACTATTCAAATTTTTGCTGAAATAGTTTCTAAAGAATGTACTTAGTGAATTCATGTTACCTAGAATTTATTATCACTATTATTAATATTTAGGACTATTATTTTGCAAATTTAACTCAATATTCAATTATATAACCTTGGAATAAACAATCTACTTATGTTACCTGATTGAAAAAGAAATAAAGTTTAATCTTTATGTAATTTCATATTTTGAAAAAATTAATCCGCTAATAATTAATTAATTATTTCACAATATGAGAAGCATTAAACTATAATTTTCACTGAATCATTCAAATAATGTTTCATTTATTTTTTTATTCAAATTTGAACTTTCATTTCTAAAAATTTGATTTATTAATAACATTTTAAACTAATTCGAAAAATCATAAGTTTTAATCATATCTATTAATTATTATTGAATCGGTTCACAACATAAAAATCACTAAACAATAACGAAAACTATATAATTATTTTCGTAATTTTTAAATATCATAAAAGAAAAGAGTAAATTTTATAATATTTTTTATCATATTATATAAAATATACAATATAATATTTATTTTATTTATTAATTCAAACTCATTTCGGATTTACAAATATTAGAATAAACAAATTATGCGTTTAATTAACACAGTGGGTTTCCTTATTTATTATTAAATTTATTATTATTATTATAATCATATGTCATTTCAAGTTAAAAAATTGAACCTTGTTAAAAATGATTTATAAAATTGAAGAAAATCCCGTGTGGAAATAGCCCGGGTTAGCCCTGGTACAACAAGGTTTCTGGTCGGGGACTGGCCGGGCTATTTTTGTTTTTTAAGAGCCTAGCCGTGCGCTGGTCGGGGACTCGTTCGATCGGACAAATCTTATGATGGTATGTTCAGACGGTAAGCTGACCAGGCGCTGATTGGCAATAATAAAATTGTTGAAATTTGTTTATAACTTAATTACTTTCTCTGATTTCATTTAAAAATGGATGCGTATAATACCCGCATGGATGTTCCACGCGTGAAAATATATTGGGTGAATATCTTTTTCACACCACAAATTTTAAGGTTTCATGAGTTCAGACTTTCAAACCATGCATTCTGTGACAAAAATTCGAAGACAATTTTTTAAAATTCGAACTGTTTTTTTTTTTTGAGAAAAAAATTCTAAGTTCCATCTTTATGAAAAATTGAAAATGTTCAGAAAAAATTACATTTTATATCAATCTTAAACGTTGTAAAACAGTATAAAACACCTAAAACCAAACTTTACACGAAATTCAAAAAACTTTTATCATTAAGAAATTTTCAACGTTCGCGATTGAATTTCTGAGTCTCTTCGTTGAAAATTTTAAACGTTCATAAAAAATTACATTTCCTGTCATTTTAAAATTTGTAAAATAGTCTAAAATGAGAAAAAACCAAATATTACGCGAAGAAAAATTGTAATCGATTTAAATTATTTATTTAAAAAGTATTTTACTGATATTCCTGCTAAAATGTCGTGTATTTTATATTTACATAACACCGCATAATAATAAATAATTAAAAAAAGAGTACTTAAAAGTTGGTACTTTAACTTTTCAGAACTGTAGCTTATGAGGATGGCTTTTTAAACGAGTTTCAACTTGTCGGTTTAGCGCAGTGGTTAGGACTCCCGACTGCTAGGCCTTAGATTTAGGTATAGATATATGTAGGTTCGATACCCCGTTGCTTTGGAAATTTTATTTGTAATATGTTTAAAAATGTAATATATGTATTTACACTAAACAGGACTATTAATATTTAAAGTCAAAATACTCGCAATCATTTAATATTTATTTTTAAAATCTTTTTTGTCTCTCAAAGACTACATGAAAATAGTTAATGTTGCCTGTGTGCTGGGCGTGTGGAATTTTATATATTAATATGCTCCAATTCTACAGTAAAAAAGAATCAAAATAATCCTTTAACTCAGTGACAGATGCTCTTCATACAATTGTAACACGAATTATTTAAATCTAGTAAAGCAGCAATTAATCTTGTCCGGGCCACGGTCGAAATCCCTGGCCAGCTCCCGGCCAGTTACCGGGCAGCTCCTGGCCATGCACCATGGCCGGACGCTGGCCATCTCAGCGTGACGAGGGTGGTCGGATTCCGACAAGAAACCCGGGCCAGCTCCCGACTTGAAGCCGGTCTCTCCAGCCGTAGACTGACCACCCCCCCCCCTCCCCCCCGACTTAAACTTTCCAGCGGGATATGTTAATGTTAATTATAACTCATTTTGTAAAAGAACTTAAGGTGAACACTTGAAAAAAATATTTCGGGTTTTCTTTATTTGATAATAACTATTTAGAGTTTAATGTTTTTGTTTTTCACTTTAGGTAGAAGTTTTAATTCTTATGTCATTCTAATGCTATAGTGCTTATTTTATGTATTCTTTAAAAGATTCTCTACAAAACTCATTAGTTCGTTTATATTTGAAAAATTGTATTTATTAAAAACTATTGTTTACATTAATAACGACTTTATAATCCCTAAGTAAAAGTTTTTTAATAAAAATGTACCGATGAGATTTGCAGAAAATATGTTAAGGAATAAAATAAGCCCTTAAGCATCAGGATTAAATAATAGCTTCAACTTTTACATAAAGCGAGAGAGAAAAACATTATTTTAATAGTTTACCTCGAATTCTTCAAAATGAAAAAATAAATCCTAAAATTTTTCAGAAAATAATTCGAAATAGTCCTAACAATCGAGAGAAAATTGTTTGATTCTCTTAAAAACTTTCAAAATTTTTCGAATTCGTCTTAGTATTTTTTAAATACAAAAAAATGTGCCTTAGAATCATTCAGATTTGTTTTTGAAAATTGTTTGGAAATACTTTAAAATCTTTAAGAATATTATCTTAAAGTTAATTTTTCAGAATAAAAATTCATTAAAGGTTTATCTGGGAATCTGAATAAAATTTTTTAATTTTTTGGATACTTTAAAATATTTATTAAGTATAATACAATTTTAATTTAAATCTCCTAATTCTGATTTAATTTTCTTCTAGAATTCTTTTTCTCAAAATAAAAAAAAACATTTGAAATTTAACCAAGAATCTTGAGACAATTTTATTGTTCTCTTAAAAGCTTTAAAAAGTCTTGAAAATATTCTAATTTTTTGTTCGAAATCTTCAAAACAGTACATTTTGTTAAAAAAATTACTAAATATATTATATCAATTATTTTTTATTAGAATAAAGGTCCGAATAGCTGAATTCTCCGATTTTCTTCAAACTTCGTATATTTTGATTGAAAAATAATTTGTTTAAATGTAAATTTCATTATTCGAAATTTGGTTTAAAAATTTAATTATTTGGTTAAAAATTGATGAATTTTGTTCAAGGTTAATTTTTGTTGGTAAAAGATAAAAGTTTGTACTTGAAAATTCATTTTTTTTAGGTGAAAGATTGATAAATTTACTGAAAGTGTATTTCCTTGGTTAAAAATTAATTAATTTAGTTGAAAATTCGTCTTGTTTGCTTGCAAACAATTTTTTCACTGAATGTTTAACTGTTACATGTTTGATTTAAAATTCGCATTTAAAAAATTCAATTATTTTGTTAAAAATTTGTTTATATATTTCCATTTTTGGTTGAAAATGAATGCATTTCTATTTGAAAATTAATCTATGAAGTTAAAAATGCATGTATTTTGTAGAAAATTAATTTTCATGTTTGAAAATTAATCTTTTTGTTTGAAAATTCGTAATTTTTTAGTAGGAAATTAATCTTCTTAGTCTATTCGATTTTCCGTTTCAAAGTTATCCTTTTTAGATAAAAATATATTTAATAGCAAATTTAAATTTTTCATATTGAATTTTAATTAAAAATGCATGTACGAAAATAATATAAAAATTTTTAGGGAATTTTGGGCAGTTGCGTAACGGTTGAATCGAGGTGGATTGTAGTAGAGAAAAATCGATCGGGAATTAGGTGAGAGGAAAGTTTGCAAACGTGGAAATGAGTTAAATCGGTGGCTGGATAAGCGATTTATCGTGGAAAGTGTTATTCTGAGTTGGTATAAAGAACTAATAACAGTGAAAGTGAAAACCGACAAGTGCAAAGTGAAGAGGTTATGGGTGACAGTGCAGTGATTAGTGCTCAAAAGAGCAACGAGAGGCAGCAGGTCATGGAGACCAAAGAAAGTGCAAATCGAAGAGAAAAAAGAGAAGCAAACCCAGAAATATTTATAAATCAAAAAAGCGGATGCCAAAAGCGCGGTAAAAATGGAGGAGTTTGTGGTGAAAAGTGGGGATGAGATTTTTGGAAGTGGTCTGAAAGATGAGACTTTCAAAAGAAGCAGCAAAATAAACAGATCTCCAGTGGAAAATGAAAACAACAATAGACCAAAAGACGGGATACAGAAGAAAAATGAGAGTCAAGAAATCAGAAAGGAAGGAGGAAAAGATCAGACGGAACAGGAAGAAGCGAAATAAGAACAAATGCAACAAATAAGGAATGTCCTCGAACAGAGAAACATAGGAGTGGATGAGAACTCAAAAAAGGAATTGGCTTGTGGAAAAGAAACCAACGGAAAAATCCTGAAATAAATAAGAGAAGTGAGGAAGATCATGGAAAAATCAAGTTGGAAGTTTGAGGAGGAAAACCCATACCTCAAGACAGAAATTGAACTACTAATACAAAGGATCAGGTATGAATTGTGGAAAAAGTGGAGTTAGAGAACAGCATATCAGCCTGGAAAGGAGAGGCAGGAGCGAAAGATCGAGAAATTGCAAAAATGGACAGGAACAGCCAAGGAAGAGAAGCAACAGCAAGAACGGTAAGAGCAAAGGCTCAACAAAATCGAGGAGGATCGAAATTCTTAATTGGAAAGTAGAGCGGAAAATCAAGGAGACAAAGTATCCAGAAATTTAGGGGGAAGAAGAAGAAAACCTGCAAAAAAGCGGAAAAGCCGAAGGAGCAGGAGTACCGACGTGAAATGACGAGGAGGAGATGGAGGAGAAACCACTTAATTATGCGAAGAGCAAGTTTCCAAGCAGAGAAACCAGAAGAGGTAAGGATATTCCTAGAAGATAAACTTGGAATTGAAAGCAAAGCATTTGAAGCACTACATCTGTTGAAAGCAACAAGAGAAGAAACAAATGTGAGAGTGGAGCTGAAATTGTGGGACGCGAAATTCAAAGCTCTCAGAAGAAAAATTAAGTTGAAAGGTTTTCCCATCTTCGTGATGATTGATTTAAAGAAGCGAGAAAGTGAAGTGAAACAGTGGCTGGAAATCCAGGCAAGAGAAACAATAGACAGAGAGCAGGATGTGAAAGTAGGCAACCAAAAACTCATTGCTAATGGAGTTGCTAATTACTGAGATGAAAGAGAGAGAAGACTCAGCAAAACGTCTTTTCGGCAAAGGTTGTGGTAGATTCGAGTAGCGACCTGAAGGTAGTAATTTGAAACATCGCAGGTTTAAAACATCAAAGAGATGTATGGGAGTTTCTTACAGACTTTGATATCATAGTATTGCAAGAAACTTGGATAGAAGGAAAGACAGGAAGGGAAGCGAAAGGAAAGATTATAACAACCTACAACAACGTGGGAGTAAGAGCAGTCAGGGCAGAAATTAGTAATCTTGTGGAATCAGGAATCAAAGGGGATGATTGGATGCTGATAGCTGGGAGCTGGAACGCAAGCATAGGAGAGGATCAAGGGAAAACAGACACAAAAGCAGAATAAGAGCAGATAAGAAGATTGGAGGACAAAATCCTGAATGCAAAAGGAAAAAAGATGCTCGAGATCTGTAAGGAGTTCGGACTGGTGTTTATGAATGGAAGAACCGCAAGGGATGAAAAAGGAAACTTGACTTACGTCAGAGCAACAGGAAGCTCAATGCTAGACTTTGTACTTGCCCTGGAAAATGGAAGAAGGAACTTAGTAGAAGACCTCAAAGTGTTGGACATAGTGGAATTTGATCACATGCCAGTAATGTTCACAGTACGTGAGTCGGAACGGGAAGATACGGACCAAGGAGGCAAGTGAGAAGACCAGGCTCAGGAAGGAGAAGAGGACTGGGAATTACCTTGGAAAGATGAAAAAAGAGAATAATTCCAGAATAAGTTACAAGAGAGCTGGAAAGATTCGAAGGAAAAGAATCAAGAGGAAGACAATTGAAGAGATGAGGAGAATTATAAAAAGAAAAGCACAGAAAATAGGAATGAAAAAAGAAAATAGAAAAACAACAGGAAGAAACCATCACAACAAGGAATACGCAATGATGAAACAAGGAGGCAAGAAGGAAGTTCAGAAAATACAGACGCGCAAAAGAAGAAGTGAAGGAAAATAAAAGATGAGTAAACGTTACAGCTAGAAGGGAACTCGGAAAGTATCTAAAAAAAGTGCAAAGGAATGGAGGGGAAAAACTGTAAAGGGGTGGAGGAAAGTTAAACGATGAGTGATTGCTGGAAAGCAATAGGAGTCTACCGGCCTAAAAGGAAAATGAGAGGAAGAGTAATAAGCAAAGAAAGCTAAGTTAAACATTTCAATAAATGACTGAATGCAGAAGAGGATTCGACGGAGACGGGGAGAGAAAATAATGAGCAAAGAAAAAGAGAGCAATGAAATAGGGAAGAAGAGAAGGTAGAAGAGGACGATATCTTGAACCAGGACTTTGGAACAGAAGAAACGAGACATGCGTTGAATAAGATGAAGACCAAAAAGGCGGCAGGGGAGGACAAAATAAGCGCCGAATTTTACAAGAATTTACCAGCAGAAGCAATTGTAGACTTACCAAATGTACTTAATGGATTTTGGAAGAAGAGGAAGCTGGAGACCAACTAGAACATCGCATGGAACTACCCAATCTACAAAGCAGGAGACGAAGAAAATACAGCGAACTACAGGGGAGTTGCACTCCTAGACGTAGAATATAAGTCGTTAGCTACAATATTAACCGAAAGATTGAGTACATAGATAGAAAAGGAGGGTACAATAGGAGAAAACTAAGAAGAATTCAGAAAGAAGAGGGATTACACTTGACCATCTATTTCTCTTGAATTCACTGATAGGAAATCGATTGGAGGAAGAGAGAGAGAAAGAGACATAAAGGAAGGCCTGAGACAAATGCTTAGAACTTTGGAAAAATATGCGAAGAAGAATAAAATGGAAGTCGAGGTCACAAAAAAAATAATGATCTTCAGAAAAGGAGGGAAGCTCAAAAAGGAAGAATCGTGGTACTTCAGTTGGAAAGAACTCGAGATTCTCGGAACTCACAAACACCTGGGTTTCTGGTTCTCTACGACGGGCACGCACAGTAGGCACGTGAGCAATATGGCCGGAAAAGCTCAAAAAGCTTCAAACGCTGTGTGAGCAGTGATGTAGAGGATCAGAATAAAAGGGTTGAGGGAAAGAGAATACCTGTTAGACACTTTGGTTAAATCGGGATTCATGTACGGGGTGGAAATGTGGGGTTGGCAAAAAAAGGGCAAATGGGAGAAACTTCAAGGAAGGTATATGAAGCTGATAACGGGATTAGACAGAACGACACCTGCTTAAATATGGAGGTTGGAATCTGGGAGGACCAAAGTGGAAGTGGAAGCAACAAGGAGGGCAGGAAGCTATTTGCTGGAGATAATGGATATAGAAGAAGAAAGGTGGCCGAACAAATTTCTACTAGAAGAAATAAGGGAATTAGAAGATAACAATCCCTCAGATTGGGGAAAAGAGATGAAGGTGGCGCTTGAAGAGATGGAGTCGGAGATTTAACAATGGCTGAGAAAGCTAAAAATAGAGAATGACGGAGAGCTTCAAGAGCAACTTCTAAAGGGCGTGAAACGGCGAAAACAGCAAATTGTCCTGGAAGACTGGAATAAGGTCACGGAATCTAGATACTGTAAAGGATAGTACCACTGGAAGTAAGGACCTGAGCAAGAGCAAATAAAAGCTAGAAAAACATTAAGTGTAGACTTTGCGACGAGAAAGATGAAACTCTGAAGCGCATAATACTATATTGTCAAAAACTCAAAGAATTCTTAGAAGACAGCCTCAGGGAATGGAGAAAAATGTGGTGAGAAGAAGATAATGAAGAAGAAAAGATGCAAGAGGCATTCAAAGGAAGCGTTTCGAAGGAAATGTGTTAACTCACAAGGACATTTGACAAGGAGGCCAGAAGGATTGCAGCACGAGGAACAATAGTCATAGAAAAGATAGAGGAACAAGTGGAATAAACTGAATGTGAGACAATTAAAAAGTGCACAGAAGAAATCAATGTATCAAACTATCGATGTGTTAAACTATTTGGTTAAAAAATCAGTTTTTGGGGTGAATACATATAATTTTCATTGAAAATTTGTTTTGTTCCTTTGAGTAAAATATTTATCTTTCAAGTTAAAAATTCACAAATTTGTATATCCAATTTTTTAAAAATGCATTTTTTTGTAGATAAAATTAATAATCTGATTTCAAAATCATCTTTTTAGTTGACAAATCATCTATACCAATTCTTTTAACTGAAATTTTAACTATTCGATTTTTTGTTTGAAAGTTACCTTATTTAGTTGAAAATTCGTATTTTTTGGTCAAATAAGTTTTGATCCGGACATTTTTTCTTATTTCTATATACCACTAAACACGATTTATCGGTGTATTGTTATATGAAACCGAGTCAACTTTCCTGTCTCCTCTATAGGGGTTTAACAATCGTATATATTTCAATGGACGCATTGAGCGTGAACGCGTATCAAACTTTTGCGCCCTTAATGAGGACTTCTGGTTCCGGACTAATCGCGATGCGCAGTGACAAGTCTGTGTGAGCCTGTGTGATTTTGTGTCTTAACTCTACCTAGATGATCTCTAATTTCTACTATACGATATAACTACCAAGATGGCGATTATCTCTTTTCTTATGAAGGATAAGTAGTTTATATTTGTCCTGGAAATATAAATAGTGAACAGAAAAAAACTAGGGGTTCACTCATGTTGCCGCTCAAATGAAATTTGGGGTCATTTGGAACTTGAGCTCCAAGAGATACCTGTAGAGACGCAAATGGGTTCGTTTAGAGCGCACTTGAAAAGAACAGCTTCATCAGCATTAAGGCCCATTCACAAACCAACCGCTTGCAACGTCGGGTTGGTAAGTTAGCGATTTACAGAATATGTCGGTAAAGCAAATACTAACGATATCAATATTTATTCAATTTATTTTTTACTTGTTAAGGTTCACTTATTTTATAATTTTTAATACAAAATTGGTTTAAGTCTACATCACCTTTAAATTACCATGATTTAAAATCATTGGTCAATTAATAATTGTAAATGTAATGCGATTTTACTGATTATAAGTGGAAATGCATAACTCAGCTAACCCATTTTTGACGTACTCTTAAAAGTGATGAAAAATGATACTGCATATGCAGTATCAAAATGCATATAGTTCGTTGTACTTACTTTATAAAGTTGAAAATACACTTAGGGTATTTTATTGAAATAAAAAAATAAATTCAAAAGGGTTAATACAAGATTCCCTTTTTAATAATTGAATATTATTGATAATGACTTATTTATAAATATGAGCATACATAATAAGTTTATTGACCAATGACTTAAGACGAATATTTTTTGGAATATGAATCAGTGCTCCCAATTTTGGGAATTTTTAGAACTGCGCATGCGTCGTGCAGCAACATGTTTTGTTGCTTTTAGCGCGCGCATTTAAAATTATATAAATATTCAAATGTTATATTTATAATAAATAATGATTGGGAATTGCTTCAAAAGTAATTTATTAATCCTAAACTAGAATTTTTAAGTGACAGATGAAAAAATATTGTGATTTTATCGCAAAAAACTTTTTCAATTTAACTTCAGAAAAAAATTTCAATTTATTTTCTGTAACTTTATTGATTTTATTTTAGATCAAATAGTTGCGAATAAAAAAAAATAAAAATTAGAAACTCGACAGAGACAAGATTAATCATTGAGCTAAAAAAATTCTTTCTTTCTCTGAACTCGGAATTCACAACGTCTTTTCAATTAAAATCGAATTAAATTTTTATCTGTCACTTCAAAATCTTATTTTATGATTAAGAAATTACTGTCAATGCATTTCCTAATCATTATTTATTATAAATATCACATTTGAATATCGAAACTATTCAAATTCTGCCCGCCAACAGTAACCAATCATGTTACCGGCGCGTGTAACAGCATACGCTGTTTTAGAACAAGTATGTCAGGGCGCTAGCACCCAATTACTGAGTACTTACCAGTTAATGGTTTTAAGAGCGATAAACATTTGAAATAATTCAAATGATGCAAGATATTCAGTATATTTTGGAATTTAAATAGATCGTTATTATCATAAAGAATAATTATTAATTATGATTGACAATAGGAAATTACATGACAACTCCTCTCTGTACCTCGAATTAATAACTTCTAATAGCTAGTTGTAAAGGATCAGAAGTTAGCATTTAAATAGCTATGTAAACTCAGATCTATATATGCATATGTATATATGGATCTATCAATCCAAATAGGTTTGACATGCGCGATCTTCGACTACCGCGCGTGTGATCTCAACCGCGAGCATACATAAATTATGTACCATGTAAAGGCTTGAAGTGACAAGGCGCCCCTCAGACGCCGTAAATTATGTTCTATAACGCGATTTGACAGAAAAACGTCAATCGACGAGAGTCGTAAAAATACGTTTCTGAGAATTAGAATTTTATCATTTTAGCTTGAAATATAAGGGCGGCGCTTAACGAACCTCATCATGATAGGTTAATTTAACATTAAATTATGTGACGTCAGCAATTCTATTGACTAGAAGGACAATTCCCACCCTTTTTTGGTAAAAACCGAGGTTATAAATATATGCAAGAACATAGAAAAAGCTCAGATATTTGCGTCTCTCCGTTTGTATTTCAAATAAAAAATCTGCGACACTCGCTCTCTGAATTATGAAAATTGGACTTAGAATATTTTTCTCTGAAATTGTTAATCGAAATTCAAGTCCAAAAAACTTTATTTGCTCCGGTAATTCGGAACGGTTCGTCGTGGTCGACTAGAGTCGGACTAAATTTTAAGTGAAGTGAGAATAGAAACCATTTAATTAAAATTTTTAAATTAAATAAAACTTTAAAAATGTCAAACCTGAACGAAATCTTATTTGTGTAAGCAAACTGTTCTCGGCGACGGAATAGGACATTTAATCTTCATTAAAGGATCTTCAATATTTAAATCGAAATTAAATAAAAACTATTGATTTGTTGTCTAAATTAGTGTGTTGTGTCTGTTATTTGAACCTCGACCAGTTCGCGCGGTTAGTGATTTTTATCACTCAACGTCGGTAACGAATCCAGGATAAAACAGATCGAAATCTATAAGTCTTCAAATCGATAACAGCGCTGGGGACGTAACACGCGACGCAGGCGCAGTTCAAAAAGTTCCCAAGATTGGGAGCACTGATATGAATAAGCCTTTATATTTCCAAATTTTCTACATAACCTGCAAATTATATTTATCAATTCATTATATTTATTTCAATTGCAGTAATAAATATTATAAGTTAATTATGTTTATTATGCTATATCCATCAGAGTTCGATGACATGTGTGCTTTAAGTTAAATATTGTGTTATTAATTAAAAATAATGTCCAAGTGGGCAAAGCGAAAAATAGGTTCTTTAGGAATAGGCTCAATTACATTTGAGATCCTCTCGAACCCCAAGTGTCGTATGGCTCCTTTGGAACCAAAAAAGGGTTCCAATGGAAACTTCAGTTTTTTCTGTGTAAGAAAAAATGAGTGAAGTTAAAGTAAATACATTTGGCTAAATGAGTTTATTATATAAAAAATCATTAACATATAAACTTAGCTCACATAGAGCCTTATAAATTGGATTGGCCTTTGGTATACTTATTTAGTGTTCTAAAATAAAGGTCAAGTTCGTTAGCCAGCCATTTTTTATATAAATTAAAAAAGTGAGCGTATTTTGAAAATTGTTGAGACCACTTTTCTTCAAATTTTTTTTAATTCTGTACGGATATTCATATTATTCAAACAGACGAACAATTTATCCTCAGGACTTTTTTTATAAAACCAAAATTTACCAGAGTTATAGCACTTACAAAATTTCAAAAAACACGCGAAAATCAACATTTTAAGCCAAATAGCGCAAGATATAAACAAAAGACAAGAGAAAGAAAATGTTTCTTTTTAAATGCCCTACAAGATTATCAAAAAAAAAAGTTTTCGGTTTCGGACCTAAGGGAATGCCGCACATTGGGAAGAAAAACGACTTGTTTGGTTCAGAATAACGTACAGCCCACAAATCTTCACCGATTTCGACAAACAAAAATTGGAAAAAAAGCTAATAAGATTTTTAAGAGAGTTGTCGAGCCTGATATTTGAATTAGGTTTTCAATTTTTGTCGCAAGAAATTGGAATCATAACAATATTATGTAAACAAAATTCTCTTCTGATTATAATTGTTTATATTATTAACAAATTCAATGTACAAATGCAGTAATCAGGCACTTTTCGACAGAAATATTCGTTTTTTCTAGGTCAATTTTTTTCAATTTGGAAATTTATGATAATTTTAGAAAAATTCATGATTTGATGATTAATCTTATGATTTTTTAAACATTTGCATTATTCGCTTGTTTGTTTACAGAACATTTTGGCATTTTCAATGGCCGTCTTTTCAGTTGGAAACTTCAAGAGAGTTTCAGCAAAATTCATCATTTTTTAAATCAATTTTATGATTTTTTTAAACAAATTAATAAACAAATGTATTATTGGGGCATCTGTTGACGGAAAAATTCTTTTTTGTTTTGATATCAGACTTGTAATTGAAACCTTCATAAAAAATTCGGCAACCTTCATGATGAGTTGACAAAGATTATGATTTTAAAAAAAAAAATTTAATAAACAAATGAAATATTCAGGCATCTGTGGACGAAATCTTTTTTCCATTTCAGTCCTTTTAATTGAGAAGTTCATAATGATTTCAGCGAAATTAATAATTTGTTGATAAGCTTTATATTTTTTAAAAACAAATTTATTAAACGAATGCATTATTCGAGCATCTGTCGATGGAAAATCTATTTTTTTTTAAATTCTAATTAAAACTGTTGACACAGAAAAGAACGCATTTTACTGTAGACAAATGCCTGATTACTGAATTTGTTCATAAAATTTGTATATAATATAAAAAATTATAATCTCAAGAGACATTTTTTTAATATCATATAATTTCTATTCAAATGTCTTGCAATATAACTAGAAAAACGTATGATTATAAAAAATCATAGAAAACATTTTTTCAACAAATGCGGACGGATTTTTTTTTGGTAAAAAATTGTATTACTTGGTTTAAAATTCAATAAATTTCTTTAAAACATTAATTATTTTTTCGAAAATTAAGTAGTTTTGTTAAATACGTTATCCCGTTTGGTAAAAAATAAAATTTTGTTGCAGAAAATTTGTCTTTTTAACTTGAAAAATCAAGAGTTTGGTTGATTTTTTTTCTTTCTTGACTGAAAAATCTTTTTTTATTAGTAATTTAAATATTTTGTTGAGAATTCGTCTTTTTATTCGATAATTTAGCTTTGAAATTCTACATTCCATTTTTCTTCAGCAAAAATGCAACTGTTTGGTTGAAAATTAATCTGTTTAGGTTGAGGATTCAACAGTTTTATTGAATATTCGTTGTTGTTTTTTTAAACTAATTCAGTTACTTAAAAACAGTTGAATTCATGAAAAAAATCAGCCAAATAGTTCAAAAAGTAACAAAAAAATATCAAATTTGCACTAAAAGAGATGAATGTTCAACCAAATAAGGTTTTTCATTAAAAGAAGGAAAAATATTTCAACCAAATTGTTGCATTTTCTACCAAACTAAGTATAATTTTCAAACCAAAAAATATAAATTTTCAACAAAAAAGTTTAATTTTCAACCAAATACATTAATTGTCTACTAAATTATTGAATTCTGAAGAAAAACCAAGATTTTTCTAAAAAAACAGTTATATTTTCCAATCTAAAATATTAATTTTTAAGAACAAAAAATTTACAACCAAACACTGGAATTTTCAAGTAAAATGATGAATTTTATACAAAGTGGTACAACTTTTAACCGAGTACTTTGTAACATTTTTAACCAAAAAAGGTAGATTCTTATCAAGGAAATATAATATTTGATGTTTCAATTAAAAAAGATTTTAGTTACAATTTGAAAGCATGCAGTTGAATTGAATGAAAAAAAAGGAATTTTCAATAAAACTCTTACAACTTCAACCTAACAAGAATAATTTTGAAGCAAGCAGTTGCATTTTGGTGAAAGAAAGATGAAATTTATAATTAAAAATACAAATTTTCAAACGAAAAATACGAATTTTCAACAACATAGTGTAAATATTAATAAAAAAGATTTTTCAGCCAATAAAGTTTTCAACCAAATAATAAAATGTTAGCCAAAAAATAATTTAAATTGTTTGTACAACTCTTTTAAGATATGAATTCATTCTAATTAAGATGAATTCTAAATCATAATTTAGAAGGAAACAGTTGAATTTTCAAGTATATTGATAATATTAATATTATTAATATTTATAATATTCAATATTAATCTCTTATACTGCAATAAACTTCTTTGAATAACTTTTTAAAAATAAATAATCAATTGAACCGCAAACGTGTAGCTTATAAACAATATTTATACTGATAATTAATTTAATTTAATATTTTAATTTATTCTAGAATCGTGAGTAAATTATACCATTTTTTTTATAAACCTCATTGGATTTTTCTTGTCCCAGTATTGACTTCTTTTGGGTCCCACTTACGGAAAAATTACTATAAAATAATACTATTCATAATAATGATTAATATTATAATTTATATTTATTATTTATTATACATATTATATTATTATTATTTATATTTATATTTGCTGTAAAATTAATAATGTATTTTTTGTATTTTATTGTATCTTTAATTTTCTAAAATAATGTACAGCTATACAAGAGGTTTTATACATAGAATAATGTTACAAAAAAGCTTCTATATCTAAAATTTAAAGGAGTCGTAGAATATTGAAAGACAATAATGAATAATAATCTTTATTAAAAAAAACCTCACTTTGAAGTTTTGTTTTCAAATATATAGAACAATCGATTAGACATCATATATAGCATTTAAAATTATGCCATTGAAATCTTCTGAATATTTGTCATCCTAGGTCAAAAAGAACAACTTTTCGGCTGAAAATAAAAATTGAAAAATTAAGAAAGAATCGATAACGGTCATTAAATTAAAAGATGCGAACTCTTGGAGATAAAATTTTTTTTTCATTAGAAGTTACATAGTTCATTTTAAACTTTTAAAATTAAAGGTTAAAAAATATTTTCTTCAATCGCTCAGTAATTATCGCGTGTAACATTGAAGCTTTCAAAACTTTTTAATTAAAAACTTTTCAATTAAAAGCCGTTAAACGTCAAACTTATAACTTTTAATGATATCATTTTAAGTCATTTTAAGTTAGAAAAATTAATTTATGCATTAAAATTTGTTTTGGAATCTTTTCAAATATTCTATTAAAAACTTTTTTTAATCATTTCAAAATTTTTCAGGTAGCTAATAATAATCCATAATATAATAATGATAATAATAATAAAAACTTAATTTGAAACTGGAAAACACTTTTAAATGAAGTTCGGAAATTCTCAAAACATGTAAATATTAATATCTCTTAAGCTTACTTAAATTTTTTGCAATTTGATAATTGCTTAATTGTTATTTATGTATAAAAATAAAATAATTTAACTTACATATAAAAAGTTTTTATATAGACGATTAAAAACTGCATTGTTTAATTTAAAAAACTCAATATTAAATGAAGGGTTCAAAATACAGTATTTTGCATTCAAGACTTTCAATTTGCGATAATTAAGTTTAAAATTGATTAGTTTTTATTATTTGATTTATAGTTGCACATTTGAAATAAAAAGTAATATATTGCTAAATATCGAAAAAAATGTGTTGCTTGATTGAATAAGAGCGATTACTTTTCGTAAATATTTTAAAATTAAGAACAGCTTATAAAGATTCAATCGAAAGGTTACACTTGTTTAAATACTGAGCGTTTTAAACCGAAAATTTTTGTATTTTCAACGCTAAAATTCGTAACTTGGTTTATTTTAAACAGATTCAGAATTGTCGTGTAAAATCAATTATTATTCAATTTTCAATAATCGAACTGAAGTTCAATGTGATTTATTATAATAGTACTTTATTTTGTAATTTATTACTTTTCTACGAGAAAATACAAAAAAATGCTTTAACAAAAAATTACAGTTTTAGGAAAATACATGCAATTTTCAGATACCGTTTCTGAATGTTCATAAAAATTTAGTAAATTGACAATAAAAGTTATTGAATTTCGTTTTCAGCAACCTAATTTTTTAAATATTAGTTACTGAAGTATCGTAAATGTGTTAAATTTTTGGAACATTTCTAAAAAGAAAGATTAAAAGAATAAAAAGGAAAATTGATAAAAAAAAATTATAACCCAATAAGAAAATCTAGCTATTCTTGGTTTGAAATTCTACCATTATAGTTTTGGTTTGAAATTGATCTCTTTTAGTTAAAAAATTGTGCTGCACATTTGGTTAAAAATTACTCTTTTTTAGCTAAAAATTCATATGTTTTGTTGATAGTTGGTCTTCTTGGTAGAAAATTAATCTTCATGGTTACAAAAACAACTTTCTGGTTGAATATTAAACTTTATTTGAATTTCGAACTCTGTTCGTGAATTTTTTTAAAGATTAATAATTTTTATAGAAAATTCATTTCTTTGGTTGAAAGTTTAACTCTTTTCCTAAAAGATTTTTTTTTCTGTTGAGAATCAATTTTTGTCTCTGAAAATATAACTATTCTGTTATGAGATAAAACTTGATCTTTTCTCGTGAAACATTCGAGTACTTTGTTGAAAACTCGTTCTTTTTTTGTAAAAAATTTCTTATTAGTCGCTTTAATCCTTTTCCTAAACTTTATTTTTTTCTGTTGAGAATCCATTTTTGTCTCTGAAAATATAACTATTCTATTATTAGTTGAAAATTTATCTTTTCTGGTGAGAAATTCCAGTATTTTGTTGAAAACTCATTTTTTTGTAAAAGGTTTCTTCTTGGTTGAAAATTCAGTCTTAATCCTCCTCTTTCTTCGTTGTATACTCAACTATTTCATCTTTTTTTATCAAATTAACCTTCGTAATTGAAAAACAAACTATTTGGTTCGAAATTAAACTTTTTGCTTGAATTTTGAATACTTTTCTGAAAAATTCATTTTTCCTTTTTGTCCAGATTCATTACTTAAAGTAAACATTCATCTCTTTGGTTGAAAATTTGACTATTTTACTAAATGTAAAGTTAAATAAAAAATTAGTTAAATAAAAAAATAAAATAGTTAAATTTATAACGAAAACAAATTATTAAAAAAAAATTAATGTTTAGTAAAATAGTCAAATTTTCAAGCAAAGAGATAAATTTTCAATGTAAATGATGAATATTGAAAAAAAAGAATTTTAAAGAACAAAGTTGATAATTTATTTCTTTTGTACAAAATTAATCTTTTTAATTAAAAAAAAAAAATTGGTTGCAAATTATACTTTGATTGAATTTTGATCTATATTCTTGAAAATTAATTTTCTTTTTTTAAGATTCACCATTTTGATTGAAAATTTCACTAAATGGTCATAAATGAAATTGTTATAAATTTAGCTTTTTTGGAGAAAAATCATTTCTTCGACTCGGAAATTTGACAATTTTGTAGGAAATTGAACTATTTGGTTGAAAATGAACTATTTCGTTCAAAATTCATAAATATGCTTAAAAATCAAACTACATTAGAAGAAAATGAAACTTTTTGCTTAAAAATTGAACCATTTATTTTTTTTAAATTACTATTCTTTTAGAAAGTTGTATTTTCTGTTGAAAATGTTTCCTTTCTAAATCTACAACTCAACCATTCCGTAAAAAAATTTATGTCTTTTTGTGAAAATTCGTCGATTTGTGTGAAAAATTAATTTTATTGCTTAAAATAATTTATTTTTTTGTGTGAAAAATTCAACTAGCTTTTTAAAAATTTGTATTCTTTTTAAATGTAACTGGTTGTGAATTCGTTTTTTTGTCAAAAATTTGTTTTTTGAACTGAAAATTTGATGATTCCATCATTGGTTGAAAATTTATCTTTTTTTAGTTGAAAATTCACCTTTCTTAATTGTAAATTAACTTTCCTGTTAACAGTTCTTCTTTTTAGGTTTAAAAGTCAATAAAAATTATTGTTAAAAATCTCCTATTTTCGTAGAACGTTAATCTTTTTTGTTGAATTTACATATTTTTCAAGGATTCAATTATCTCCTTCAAAGTTCTTCTTTTTATTGAATTCAACGTGTGCATAATTGTTTTTTTTTTGGTGAAATAAAAATCCAAAATTCAAACATAAATAAATAGCAAAATAGAATTATGTAAACATTAAATATAAATAAAAGACATTTTTCATATTAAGGTAATATTTGTATTTACAATTATAGGGTAATTTAACAACAAAAATAAATTATATAAGAAATTATAAAAGTTGAACAAATCGATTCTTTCAAATAACTTTTTTTTTCTTAATGAATGTATTCACAAAAATATTAAGCTAAACAAAATTTCAAAAATCTTGAGTAGCAAGAATCGAACAGACCTTCCTGTTATAAATGCGAAGTGCTACCGTTTGATATATATGTAACCTGCGGGTGTTTTTTTAAATTATTTTTTTTCGAGAATGCCTAAGAAGTTATTTTCATTATAGTTATTTAATAAATTAAGTTTAATAATAATACGGAAAATACTTTTTTTTGCATTGGCACCACTATAGATTAATTGGAACTTGTATACATTCTTTATAGCCTGCGCTCTAATACATGTTATATCCCCTCGAGTTTTAAATAATAATCAAGTTTTCTATCATTTTTAATAAAATAATTCACAACAAATTTTAAATTATAACCAGACCTTTTTAAGTTAGATTAAAAAATTTCTTGCATTTCTGTTCAAAGTACTATTGCTCCAGCGAGTTCTGCTTGTGAATTAAAAATGAAGGGAAAAAATGCTCTAGAATTTTTCCAGTCTTTCCCAGTTTCAAATGATCCACGTAATCGCATTTCTCTGCAAAGCTGTGTAATTCAGCATTTTAAAGTAAAAGATATTTTATATCTTGTATAAAGGCGGAAAACATTTAATGCATGCACATAATGCAAAAATGAAAGTCTATGTCTAAATTACAATTTAAAAGTTTTTTCATTCAAGAAGTATTTTAAACAATTTTAGATTAGGTAACATTTTGATAATAGGAAAATATTCCAAATAAAATTTAAAAATACATTTCTAAAATTGATTAAACTAAAAATTTTGAAATTGGACAATTTCATCAGAAAGGAATTGAAATTATATTATTTTTAGTTCAAATACCAAAATATAAATTTACCCTCATTTTTACAGTTGAAATCGGAAAAACGTTCAATTATTTCGATTATTCTAAGTAAACTTAAATAATTTATAACTTTACATTTTTAAACTGGTGGATTATACTTTTCTGAATTTGATTCCTTTAAATTTGAATTGCAAAATTAAAACATATGAAACGTAAAAATTAAAAATTCAGCATTCAACATGAAAATTCACAACTTTAGAAATGTACCTGACTAATAAAAAAATGATTTGACCACTGAGGTATGAATTTCAGATTGTTATAATTTTTTTGTACTTTGCTTTTAATAAACACAGTTTTTAACTTTTTAATTTCTAATCGTTTAATTTTTAAACCTCCATTCAGATTTAACATCTATTCTATAAATGTGCCAATAACATTTTTATTTCAATTAAAAAAAAATGCATTTTTATTTAATCTTCAAATAAAAATCTGACAATTTTAAATTATCACATTGAAAAATTTTTAAAAATGTAAAAAAAGATAGCTATGATTTTAATTGTTGAAATTGCACAATTTTAAGCCTTTCAATTTGAATTCTTTTTTGTTACAAAAAATTCATTTTCGATCAATTTAATTCAACCAACAAACACAAAATTTCAACCAAATAGTTGAATTTTGAACCAAAAATACGCATTCTTAACAAAAAGTTTAAAAAATCAATTTTCAAAAAAATATATATATAATAATTTTCGACCATTTGAATTTAACTTTAAAGACGAATTTTTAACCAAATAGTTGAATCTTCTAACAAAAAGATGAATTTTTATCAAACAATATTAAACTTCTAACCAAAAAGACAAATTTTCAACAAAACATATAATATGTACATGTAATATTTTTGACAAAGGATCTTTTATTACCAGAATGAAAAATATATCAAATACAATTTAAAAATTATAAAATTTATTTATCGTAAACAGAAAGATGATTTGTATACAAAATACTTGAATTTTCAACAAAATAATGAAATTTTTAACAAAATAATCGAACTTCTATCCTAAAAAGATAAGGTACCAAAAAAATGAAATTTCATTTTTCAAAAAATATGGATTTTCAACAATAAGAAAATTAATTTTTACAAAATGATTAAATTTTAACCAAAGAGATGAATTTTTAACTAAAAATATGAATCTTTAACCAAAAAAAGTCGGTAAGAAGTTGTTTAACCAAAATTTTCAAACGCAATAGCTGAATCCTTGAGCAAATAAAATTAATTTTTAACCAAGCAGTTGAATTTTTATTAAATAAAGATGAAATTTCGGCTAAAATTAATGAAATTTTAAAATGAAAAAGACAAATTATTAAACAAAAATCTAAATTTTTATCCAAAAAAGATTCAAGATTGACTTTCCAACATCAAAACATGAATTTCAAATCGAAATGAAATGAGTTTTCAAATCAAAAACATGAATTTTAAATAAAAAGTACATTTTTACGAAATAGTCAAATTTACAACAACAAAATTTAAATTTTTACACAAAAAGAATATATTTTTACGAAAACTATTACATTTTGAACCAAACAGTTGACTTTTCATCTGACAAAGATTTTATATGACATATCAAAACCCAAAATATCAATTTCAAACAAAAAGTACATTTTTACGAAATGTTTACATTAACAACAAAACAGTTGAATTTTTTTCTTAAAAACAATACATTTTTAAGAAAATATTATATTTTTATCTTAAAAAGATTTTAGACGAGGTTTCCAATCGAAAATATGAATTTTTAAGGAAAAGTAAATTTTGCACGAAATAGTTTAATTTTCAACAACACAGTTAAATATTTAACCAAAGAAGATGACTTAATTTTTTTTTTTTTTGAATTTTCATCCAAACAGTTGCATTTTTACCCAAGAAAAATGCAACTACTACTCAAATTATGGATTTTTTAAATTACAAAGATACATTTTTAAAAAAGATATGAATTTTCATACAGAAAATATTTCAGTTGACTTTTCGAGACCAAAACAAGAATTCCAATCAAAAATTAATTCACCTAACAAAATAGTTGAATTTTGACTCAAAAAGACGAATTTTAAACAAAAAATTAAATTTTTAACCAGAAATGATAACTTCTTAACAAAGTTGTTGAATTTTTTAACCAATAATACAATTCAGAACTGAAAAGATAATCGCCAGGAGAAAGAAACTCTAAAAAAAAAGAAATATCAATACAAGGCATATTAATTATTAACAAAACAAATATATCAGGATCACAGCAAAACTTTACTTAAAAAATTCTCTAATTTTTTTCGGACCAATTTTTCCTTTTCCCTGATCATTATTATTTAAAGTACAGAATCGTAAAATTGTCACATTTTTAGCCTAGAATCTTTTATAGACGGAATTGAACAATTTCAAATTAAAATTAAATTTTAAAAATTTATTCTGCTTGGTAGTTATTTGAAGTTGTAAAAATTCTCGGAATTATGCGGACTATTTTGTTTAAATCCCTGACCAATGAAATTCCCTAATTTGAAAAAAATTGCTGTTGGTTTGGTTCCTTTTTTCATCACCAGGTTTCTTTGGAACGTAGAGTTACATTCATAATAAAGTTCTGTACAATTACTGAATGCCAGTTGTTTAATTTGAGAATTTAAAAAAAAGGAACCCCCCCCCCCCCCCCCCCCCCCCTCGCCCTATTTTAACAAATCATAATAAAATCTCTTGGCCCCTTGAGCCGTTAGTAATTTAATGGCGGTCCCTTATCTAAATTCCGGCGATTTCCATTTGATCGCAATCTACCTGCTTGATTTACCCTCTCCACTGTACTTCTCCTCAAGTCGCTGAGTGTGCGCGAGCTGCTCTCACAGACCTTAGCGACTCATGCAAAACATGCTATTAAAAAACGAAAAAAAAAATTTTGTTAATTTTTCAATTACTGATTCAGAAATATTAAATTAGAAATCTACACTTTTTGGCGACTCCAATGATATTTCACTTGTAATTAAAAAATAAAAATAAGAGCCATATGTTGTTTCCCACTAAAAGTTGGAAATTAAAAGTGTTTTTTAGACAAAGCATAGGTTTTGGCACTGATCTATGCTATTATGTTTATGAATTTAAACTTAAAAATTTACAAATTTGGATGTTTAAATCTTAAATTTATTAACAATTAATGCACTTTAAACTGGAAATTCTACAACTATTGGAATTCAAACAAATTAGACCCAACATTTATTTACTCAGGCTTTTCGTTAGAAATATTTTTTCAATGTTCATTATAAACTATACAATTTGGAATATTTCAGTTTAAAAATAATTATTTTAATAAAAATTAACCTTAAATGATTTTTTTAACAATAAAAGGTCATTATTTGCAAAGAATGCAATTTAAAAAGGGGCAAGTCGTACAATTTTAATAATATTTACAATCACCATGACAATTTTATATGAAAAAGTAACAAAATTAGGGACTCGCAATCCCTTCCCCCATCCGGTTGTTAAGGTCGGATACAGCGTTTCGCGCTCACTCAGTCACGTGAGGGAAAGTCGAGTGGAGAGGGTAGGTCGAGCAAGTAGATGGAGATCAAATGCATACTGCCTCTAAACTCATAACGTTACTTCCACTGCACCCCCCCCCCCCCCCCCCCCCCCCCCCCTCCTTATCAAGATCCCCGCCGCAGAATTCTCCTAGAATTCTAAATCAATAATTCAAGAAGTTCCGTATCAAACTTGAAGAAACTTTGATAAAACTTCAATGAACATTTTGATTAAATTTCAGTGTAATTTCTAAATAATTCTTGTTAACATTTCTGGATGTTTATGACGAAAGCCACACCTATTGTACTCAAAATTGGCTGCTGATAAAAAGCTTCTGTTTACAGGTCGATAAAATGACACCCTTTTAAAATGCTAGACAATGGGCATACCTAGTCTTTTGTTTCATGGCATACAATAAGTACATATATTAAGTACATCTTATCTTTTTTTTGCTGATAAATGGATACAATGGAAAATAAAGTAACAGGATGTCTATTAAAATCTTGGAAAAAATTCCCTGAAAATCCCAGGTTTTTTTCAAGGTATAATTTTAACAATGTTCTCGGAATATGTATGTAATTGTACGTTTTTATTATAAATAATAATAATAGTAATAATAATAATAATAATAATAATAATACTAAGAACACATAAACAAATATCTCGAATTTGTTCCTTATTTCTTCCATATTTAACATACCAATATTCTGAAGGAAAATAGGGGAATATATTCTTTGAACGAAAATTAATATGCGTCCTATATAATTAAATTATTATCATATTTAAAAAATTTGAAAATCCTAAACTTTCAAGTTTGTATTTTCAACAAAATAAATGAATTTTCAAACCAAAAATATTTTAGTTTTAAAACAAAAGAAGTTAAATTCGTTCAAAACAGAAGAATTTTTAATAAAATAATTGATTTTTCAACAGCAAAAAAATCATTTTTAACTAAAAAATTGCGTTTATAATCTAAAAAGGTTACATTTTTACCAAAATTTCAAACGAAAAGTATGAAATCGTTAAATTTTTGGACAGAAGATTTGAAATATCTACCAAAAAAAGAGTTTTCAACAAGATACATAAATGTTCAACCAAATAATTTAATTTTCAAATAAAGAGGATACATTTTCAACAAAAAGAATGAATTTTGATCTGAAATTGTTGAATTTCAAACCAAAAAGATAAATTTTCATCCAAAATAACGGAATATGAAATCAGATTAGTAAAATTTTCAGTAAAAAAATTAATTTTTAGTAACAGGAAAGAAATTGTCAAGAAAATCGTTAAAGTATCAACTGAAATTGTTCAATTTTTTATTTATAAAATTAATTTTGAATAAAAACAAACATTAACTTAAGAAATATAAATTTGCAACTAAAATGATAAATCATCGTCTGAAATTGTTGAATTAGAAAAAATCAACAGAAACGATAGAATATATTCAACTAGAATAGTTAAATTTTCAGTTAAAAATTTTTATTTTGAACAACCAAAAAAGATTAATTCTCAACAGCAAATATAATAGTTATATGTCTACCAACAAATATATTTTTTAAAATCGAAAACAGTTTAATTCAAACAAAAGACGAATTTTCTACAAAATAGCTGAATTTCATACCAAGAAAGACCTTTCACCAGAGAAAAACAGTGAATTTTAAACAAGTCATTGCATTTTTTAACAAAAATTTTAAGTTTCTACCAAAAATACGAATTTTTAACAAAATACGTGAATTAAAAAAAATATTAATTTTTGTAATTGAATAAATTAATTTTCAACAACAAAAACAAAACAAATTTTTAACAAAATAATTAAATTTTCAACTAAACTGATAAATTTTTAATTAAAATAATGAATCTTTAAACAAAAAACATTAATTCTCAAAAACAAATGTCATAGTTGATATTTTCATCAAAATGAAGTTTAATTAAAAATAAAAAACAGTTATTATTTAACCAAAAAATATGAAATTTCTAACAAGAAAGAAGAATTTTTAACAAAAGAGTTGAATTTGGAAACAAAAAGGATTATTTAGTCAAGAAAGGAACTAAGTTTTAAGCAAATAGTGGAAATTTTATGCAAAAAATTAGAATTTTCTGGCAAAAAGACGAATTTTTAGCTTATAAATTTTTAAACAAAAAGTTGATTTTTGAACTAAACTGATAAATCGACTTGAATATTTAAATTTTAAACGAAAAAGGTGAATTTTCATCAATAAAAAAAAAGAATTAAATTTTTAACCAAAGATATCAATTTTCGATTGAAATGATGAATATTGAATCAATACACATAAATTTCCAACAACAAAATGTAATAGTTATAATTTAAAACAAAAAAATATTGCAATTTTATATAAAAATCAGTTTAATTCAAACAAAAAAGACGATTTTTCAATATGAGTTAAATTCCCAACTAAGAACGAATATTTAGTCATGATCGAAAAAAAACTTAAACCACAATCCAGGTTTTAGGATCAGGACAAATTACTAAAACTAAAACTCGCTTTTTAAATATTATTTGAATCAATCATAAGAAATAAGCTGTCTTAAATTTGTTTGTATTTTTTATTTTTATTTTGAATATTAAATACCTTAAGCTTTATAATTATTGCAAAGCTTTGATCTAGTTAACTATATTTATATACGGATTCTTTCAATAGTATGTGTAGATAACAATTTGAGAGCAAAAGGTTAATATTTTTTACTTGCATGATGATTGCATTAGGTTTTGTAACATCTTTCTTGACTAGCAAAAAATATATAAATAACGATCTTGCGTAGCAAGAAAAGATTTCTCTAATTCTCTTTATTGAGATTAATTCAATCTATTTTATGAATTATTTTCCTAATTAGTATTTGGTTCTAATTTACACTGTGAGAAAAATAATTAAAATTTTTTTCTTACGTCTCGCTTTTTATTTGATAGTTTTCTTTACCATTTCTTTAGCATGATTAAAACGCAATTTTTCAGTGTATGATTTAATGACGAAAATATAGCATTAACCAGTGCGTTTAACAAGTGTTCTCGATTTTTGGATCTCTTAGTATTGCGCATGCTTCGCATATCAGCAACTGGATTGGCTATACCTTCGGCGCGCTTATTTGAAATGATTCGCTTTGTTTTGTATTTTTTCTATCATTGTTCAAAACAAATACTAATTAAAAATTAAATAAAGATATTAAAAATGATTCTTAATTCATATTTCTAATAATAAATGTACTCCTCAGTTCAAATTTAAAATCGATTCTCTATTTTTAAAGAATAAAAATCCAATAATTGTTTTCCGTCACCTTATAAGTATATTTTGTGATCAAAGAATTAGTTTTGATCATTTTAGAAGCATTGTTTGTTGTAAACAATTTTCTTTTACATTTACTCATTTTAAATAAGCGCACCAACGATATCTAATTCAGCTGTTGACGCGACGTATGCGCAATATAAAAAATCCCAAAATTGGAAGCAGTGCATTTAAATTTTGTAGAGCGGGAGGTTTGACGCCGAGAATGAATGTGGTCTTAGGGCAAGCCCAATCAAGTTTAATACGTATTTCCCATAATAAAAAAGTCATTTTTATATACTTTATTTCGTGTCTTTCATATTAGATTAATCGAGTCGAAACTCATCATTTGTCTTTACAATTAGCGATAGAATATGAATAAAATATTACTTTTTAAATATCATCCCCATAAGTATGTTCTATAAAAAAAACATAATCGAGAAAATGAGTTTTGCGTGTTTTTGGCGCTGTTCATGTTTTTTTTGTGGTTTTTACAATGCAAATTGTTTCTAATACATACCAAATTTCTTGATACCAATAAATAAATGTTTTTATGAATTGTTAAAATAATTTTTTATTGTGTTTGGATATTTTCTCATACAATATAGTAAGAGAGTCAACGTTTTTTCAAACATTTTCCACTTTCAGTCCAATTTTTAATTAGGGTGAGGTAATAATTGATTATTTCAAAGAAACCTAATTATTTCAAAAAGTCATTGTTATTTTTATTAATATTCTATTAGATTAATGCCAAAAATTGCAACTTTTTTAAAAACTGTTTTACTTTTTGTCAAATTTTCATTTAGAGTTAGGTGAATAATTATTCAATGCTACCAAATAATTTTTTAAACAATTTATTTTTATTGTTAATAATATTCAATCTATATAATGTTAGAAACTTGCGGTTTCTCTTAAAATTTTTTTCTTTTCACTGACTTTTTACTTAGCCACGTAATAAATAATAGAAGTTAACATAGTTTTTTAACGAATTTATTAATGTTTAAAAGCATCTTCTATTAGATAAGTGCTAAAAAGGTGCGGTGTTCTTTAAACTCTTAACTTTTTTGTCCACTTTTTACTTGGGGAGGTAATAATTAATGCAAGATAACAAAAATAATATACATACAAGAAGATAAAAATAATAATAAAAATACCTTAAACGAATAGCTGATTGATTATAAATTCTCACGTAAGTTACTAACTGAAACATAACATACCTTGACGTACCATAAATACCATTAAAATTAGTAGGTCCTAATTGTATACAAAAATTATTGAATAAATTCCTAAAAATTATAAGCAATATAATTGTTTAAATAATTACATTTTTAAACAAATGAAAAAACACCTCAAGATATTGCCGAGATGAATTCAGAACTGTCTTTAGTTTTTCGATAGGACTTTTAGCTTTATTTATAATAAAGGTTAAATAATCACATCTATATGCTCCATGGGATATCGTAAAGGTGTGTGTGATGAAGGGTTAAAAACAATGTTCAGACTAACTTTTTTACATTGTTTTAACTTTTTCTAGGCGATTACGGGGCTGTTTTTACTTTTTGGCTAGGACTATTACTGCATTTTTTATTCAAGGTAGAAATTTCAAATGTATATGCATAGCTAACTTCTGGGTCGTGATTTACTGTGGTCAGGAAATTGCTTCCTGAACTCTATCACCACTTGGCGTAAATATGGCTTCTGACATTCGTCTCCAGTGAGAAGGGAATTAAAGTCAGATATCAATTTTATAGATATCTGTTTTATAATTTGGGAAATTTAAATGAGATTAAAATTGATTTATTATAATTATATTTACAATAAAGAAAGGTATTGTTTAAATTATGATCCTCTTTAATGTTTATTTATTATTTCTTCACAACTAAAAAGGCAAAGCAAAGTTAAACATTTCAGAAAAAACGTTAAATTTCTAGCGCTCGTCTAAGAAAAGATAGTTATAAACAGTCACCATTTTTTTAAATAAGCAGCTCTGGTATTTTATATTAAATATTACTTCATTAAGCGGAAAGTGGACAAAAAGTTTCAAAGTTAAGAAAAAACTTCGCTCGCAAGTTTGAGCGCGGCTAGTGTGCGCGACTGTTGGTTCTCGCGCTTCGCGCTCGACGATGTATTCATCTCGCGCTTCGCGCTCGAAGGTGTATTTGTCTCGCGCTTCGCGCTCGATGCTGCATTTGTCTCACGCTTTGCGCTCGGTCTTTGTATTTGCCCCACATTTGTGCACAGACTTATTAAAGTTAACGAACCAAACATCGACAACTGTAATTTGGTGATTGTGAATTCTCCTTTGTTCAGGCTTCTTCGGCTTTAACGAACAGATTCTCATCACGTATCTCGTGCTTCCACTCGATTTTGTCCAAAATGTTAACTTTCCTATATTATGTTTAACACTTCTGTATCAAACTTATAATACATTTATTCAGATTATTTAGCGATAGAAAGTTTTCACATAAAACTAATGCCTTCTCATTGTGATGAGAATGTGATAATAAATCATTTTTGTGCGACAAAAATTTGAATTTTCGATTTTTTAACAAAATTCAAAAAGTTGTTATGATAATCGTGTAGGTCTTTAAAAACTAATATTTTACTTTTTTTGACTTTTTTTCATGTGGTGCGTTGAATGACATAGAATAATCATTTTCGTTTTTATTATTTTTTTTTTAAGTTTGGAAACGCTATAACTCTGGTAATTTTGTTGTTATCAAAAAAAGTCATCAAGATAAATTGTTCATATTTTTGTGCACTATAAAAAGCACTATATAAAAATTTCAAATCTTAAAAAAGATCTTTCTTTTCATGTCCTTATAAAGTGTGTCAAAGGGAAATTCAATAAAATAATTACATCAAATGTTACTGTGTTTATAGACTACAACGACAACGACGATAATGACAAGGCCGACAGACAGACGTAATACCGGTTTCTTTGGGAATTAGGGATTCTCGAAAAGTTAAAATTTCAAGAAATCCGCGATAGTCAGTTTTCCCATGAAACAATACCTTCTTATTATGATGAGAATATAATAATTCAGTATTTTTTGTGCGATTAAAAGATGAATTTTCGATTTTTTTTAAAATTATAAAACCTGTTATGATGACCTTGTAAGTTTTTCAAAACGTAACGTTTTCCTTTTCTTACCTTTTTGTATATCGTGCGTTGATTGGTTTAGAATTTTCATTTTCATTTTGTATTTTGAAAAAGCCATAACTGTGATAATTTTCTTGCTATCAAAAAAATCTATCAAGATAAATTGTTAAGATTTTCGTGAGCTAGAAATAGCCGTACGTGGAATTTTTAAATCTTTGGCCCCTAAGCCTGTGTGCCAAAGCCCAATTCGATTCAATTAGTCGGTCCAAAAACATCCAGTATACATACGACAACGACAGATAGATTCCAACCTGAAAACTTGTTATTCCTTCCCAGGAAATCTCAAAACGTCAATATTTGATGGAATCCGCGAAAGTTATTTTTCGTATGAAACCAATACCTTCTCATTACAGTGTGAATGTAAAAAGCGCGTGCCCTATCAAAGAAATGTGAAAAGAAAAATTTTAGATCTTATTTAGGCAAACCATTTTTTTATTACACATTTTACTGTACCGAGTACCGCTTTCCACACATTTAGTTTGTTTATTTTTTCGCAACTTGTGTCAAAAAGTGATTCATTATGAATTTGTAGTTTTTTCCAGTGCATGTAATTTGAACTTTTTTATTTTTTTCGTATCTTGCATAGTTTAACCAAAAAATGGAATTTGTGGATTTTTTATTTTTTTTTTTTGGTAGCATCAAATTTGGAATTTTCAACTTTTCGACCAAATTAAAAAAGTTGTTATCATGATCCTGTAGGGACTTCAAAAAGCAAAGTTTTTCTTTTTTTGACTTTTTTTCATATCAAGTGTTGTTTGGCTTAAAATGTTCATTTTAGTTTTTTTTTGGATTTTGAAAATGCCCTAACTCTGATGATTTTCTATTTATAGAAAAAAGTCATCGGGATAAATTGTTTGAGTTTTTGAGTACTTTGAACAACAGTACATAGAATTTTTAAATCTTGAAAAAAAGTGGTTTCAAAAATTTTTGGTACGATCAAATTTGGAATTTTCAACTTTTCGACCAAATTAAAAAAATTGTTACCATGATCTTGTAGGGATTTCGAAAATCAACGTTTTTCTTCTCTTGACTTTTTTTCATATGATGCGTTGTTTGGCTTAAAATGTTCATTTTAATTTGTTTTTTTTTTATTTTGAAAATGCTCTAACTCTGGTAATTTTTGATTTTTCAAAAAAAGACATGAGGATAAATTGTTCAACTTTTTGAATGCTATAAATAACCGTACAGAGAATTTTTTAAAAAGTGGTCTCAAAAATATTCAAAATGTGCCCACTTTTTGAATTCCTATCCAAAATGGCTGGTTAACGAACTTGACCTTTAGTTTAGGACACTAAACGAGTGTGCTGAAGGGCAATCTAATAGATTAGTTTTTTCGAAAGTTATCGTATTCACAGCCAGACAGATATACAGAAAGACACATTCGTAAAAACCTGTTTTTCGGTTTCAGAGGGTCCCAAAACGTGGGCATTTGACAAAAACTGGGGGGGGGGTCAAATTTTACACAAATCTAATACCTTCTCTGATGAGAATGTAAAAAACCGTAAATTTGTAGCATTATTAAAATTAAATATTATTAACAGTAATCATAAATTGTTCAAACAATTAATGTTGTTAACTTTAATCAATTATTTACACCACTCTAATACGAAATTGGACGAAAATTTAACATTTTTTGAAAAAATAGCAATTTTCTAGCATTGTTCTGAGAGAATATTACTAACAATGATAAATTTTGTAAATAATTATTTTTTGTAAACATTGATTGAGTATAATATTACTCTAATTAAAAACTGTACCGAAAGTAGAAAAACCGCATCTTTCTAGGTCTATTCTAAGAGAAAAAGGGCTAAAAAAATAATACGTTGTTCAAACAATTTAATTATATACTCGTATCTAATTATAAGCATAAAGTAGATTTAATTAATTAGAAACAATCTTCATTGGAAAACGGCAAAAAATCATAATTAGCGTCGCAAAACCAATTTTTTCACTTATGGGATTTTTTTAGAACCCTATAGAACAGATTTAGGGGGTGATATTCAAAAAGGCATATTTTTTATTCTTATTCTATGGTTGACCGAAGAGGAATGTTGATTTCCAACTTGATTCTTATAATATGGACGATTTTGAATAAAAAAAATAAAAATGACTTTTTTTCTTGTCTCTTACTAACCGGCTGGGCTCAGGAGTTTAGGTTCTCTGCAGTTTTCAACTTCCCTGGCCAAATCTTTAGGCCAATGCGAGCACTTCTGATGAAAATCTGTCTGCCGACGTCAGGGGATTCAGTGGTTGGAAACTGAACAGAATTGAGTACAAATAGTTGAATTTTAAACCAATAAGATAAATGTTTGATAGTTGAAATTTGAAAAAAAAATCTGTTAAGAAATGTTAATTTGAAGTTTGACAAAAATATTGAATTAAACCCAAAAATATGAATTTCTAAGAAAATAGATTAATTTGCAACCAAATAGTTGAATTTTAAACAAAATATTTAAATTTTTCAAGCAAAAAGATGAATTTTCAACTAAAGAAATAATTTTTTATCTATGCAGTTTAACATTCAAGCAAATATTAGCGTTTTAAACTAAGTAAGATCAGATTTCAATAAAAAATGGAATAGTTAAATTTTCATTTCCAAAATTAATTTTCATAAAAAAAATGAATTAAAAAAAAACCGTTAAAGTTATATCCTAAAAGATAAATTTTAAGCCAAACAAATTTTGTTGGCTGAGTGGGTTAATTTCAACCAAGTAGCTGCATTGGAAAAAATATATAAATCTAAAAACAGTTGCATTAAAACAAAGAAATGAATTTTTTAAATGAATTTTTTGGAATTTTTATCCACTTAGATTGATTTTCTATATTTTTATATAGTTATATTTCAATTATAGAAATTAATTTTAATAAAAGAATTTTGAACAAAAAACTTACATTTTTAACCAAAAAGTTTAATATGCAAAAAAAATATCGAACAAATTAATTCAATTTTCAATAAAGCAGTGGGATTTTTGACAAACAAGATGTCAATTTACAAAAATCAATTCAACCAAAAAATACGAATTTTCAACAAAATAGGTTAATCCTCAACCAAAACAGATAATTTTCAACAAAACAGTAGCATCTTTAACCAAAAAAGGTTAAATGTTTGTCAAAAGAGATGAATTTTTAAAACAAAACGACTTTTTTTTAATAGTAAACAATAAGATTATTTAAAGTAAGCATTTGGAAAAATAAAAATAATTAGTTAAATTATTTATTATACACATATTTTTAGTTCCTGACTTTTAATATACATTTATGAACAATTTGCAGGGAACTTCAACATTTTAAATAGTTTATAAAATACAAAGTTTTTAAAAATAATTCATGATAAAAAGTAAATATATCTCAAACACGTACGAATAAAAGAAGATTTCATGAAGTATTTGTGCTCTTAAGACTGATAAACGATATCATGACGTGAAGAGAACACCATGATTTACACATTTTTAAAGATAAAAATTATTTCATTATAAGACTCATAAAACCTATAATATACTCCTATTTGGCGACATCTGCAATGAATACATTGTTAATTAAAAATAAAAATAGTTTAAGCATCAGAAAATTATTTAGGAAATAATTAGAAATCAAAATCTTATCCATTCATTGTTATTTTTGAGAATAATCTTTGTTCCTGGTTCATATCCGGGCCGAGGTAGATTTTTTCTCGTTTCACCAACAATTATTCGACTATTAATGAAGAAATTTCTTATTAGAAATAACTTTAAAAATTGCCTTTTCTCCATGTTAAACTAATGGGCAATTCGAATAAATATAAGAAATTATTAGAATTTTAGTATTCTGAATTTTTATTTTGAACGATAAATTTTTAATTTATCCCTTTCATTGGTTTTAATTTTTTAATTAAATTTAGAACAGCTTTATTTTGAAAAGCATGATTAGCCATTTGAAATTTTTAAGTTATGAACGATTCTAATTCACTGAAAATGATCGCCTATATAAAGTTTTAGAAACACAATTCTTGGTAATTAAAAATTGTTGAGTGTCAAATGAATTTCGGATTCGTTGAATTTACAACGTTCCTTCGTCGAGTTTTTTTTATTTTTAAAGTTTCGTTTTTAAAACTACTATTTATTTTAAACTTCTATTTAAAGTAATTCAATTTTGTAGATTTTTTAAATGACTATTTTTCTATTTTGTGATAACAATTTCAAATTTTAGAAGCTTTTACTTTAAAATATTTAATTAATTTTTCTAACTATTGACTATAAAGTTTAAGTATCTCAATTCTTGGACAATAAAAAATTTTCAGTGTCAAATGAAGTTCGAATTCGTTGAATTTACAACGTTCCGTAGTAGAATTTTTGTCATTTTTAAATATTTATTTCTAAAACTACTTTTTATTAAAAATTTTTTTTATCATAATTCAATTTTGAAGATTTAAATTGAAAATTTTTCTATTTTGTAATCACAATTTCAAATTTAGGAATTTGACAAGCTTTGACTTTGGTACTTCTTAGTATTCTAAAAATCGGGTTTTAAAAGTAAAACTTCCTTCATTCACATAATTTAAAGTTGATTCAAGAATATAAACGATTCTTTAGTTCGAGACGAATAGATTGACCTATAATATTAATACAGTTTATTATAGAATAAGGAATTTCTGGTCATTTATATTATATTAAAAATCAATTTTTAAAGTAAAAATGTACTCATTCTCATCATTTAAAATTGATTTGAGAATAGAAAACTTTTGATTATAAATATTTAAATGTGGCAGAGCTAGTAGTAACTTTGTTCTACAAAATCATATATACTATATAATAAATATAATTTTTATATCTATACATTACAAACAAGTAATATGGTAAGTCATAAAATATTGTTTTCTATTACAGCTAAATAGCAAACTTTAAAATGTGATATTTTTTTATTCAAATACACTTTCTAACGAAGTTGAAATATTTTATAATTTGTATAGCCACTCAAAAGATCATTAATGTATATTTTTTATCTTCGGCAACAGTCAAATTAATCGATCATTATTTTTCGAAGTGTTATTATAAATCCATCTTGAAATTAAATTCGGAGAATTGAGAACCAAAAGATAAGTATTATCAGCTTGTTTTTGAATTTATATAAATATAATATTCATAAGATTCTTGAGAAAATAACAAAAAATATTTTTGAATATTTCAAACGTATCAGGTAATAATCTAGAAGATCTTGAAGATATTTTTTCATTTTACAGGATTTTACAAAATATTATGAAAAATTCGAATCTTTTTAGAAGATGTTTCGGACTTTTAAAAGTTGGTAACCAATCAAGGAATATTTGATCAATTTTCAAAAATGTTTCCTACTTTTCAAATATTTCTAATTTATTTAAAACTTCTTAAATTCCAGAAAATATTTTTAACTTTGTTCTCGAAATTTTCAAATATAATTCAAAATTTAAAAAAATTACTTTATAATATTATAAATTTTTCCAGAAATTTTACAAAAATTTGTTTATTTTCTTGGAAATTTTCTAAATTATTTTAAAGCTTCTAAAGTTCAGTTTTGAAATCGTTAAAGATATGCATTTCTGAAAATTTTTTAAAGTTTAAAATTTATTTTGAATCTCTTCTATTCTATTAAATGTTTCCTGAATTTACTCAATTTTCTATTTGTTTTTATTTTGTAATCTTATTAAATTGAAACATTTTGCTTTAAAATCTTCTATACTTTTTTACGAAAGTGTAGAAAGTCGTTATATATGTTTAAAGACCGTTTTTTATTTTCTCTTAAAGTTGATTTTACAAAATAAAAAATTATTAAAAACTTTAACACGAATATAAGGAATTTTTTTTAATCTTGCCCGACCTTCTTAACCTTCTAATCTCTAACAATTATTTAGATTTTTCCTAAATTTTTTATTTATTGTGCAAATGCAACAAATTTCCTTAAAATCTTTCAGATTATTCTTTGGCCATTTTTGAAGATCTTTTTAAATAATGTCTTTAAATTAATTTTTCAAAATAAAAAATTATGTTAATTTTAAAATGGCGAAATTGAAAAAATTTGCTTTAAAATTGTTTACACACTTTTAAAAAATTGTAGTATATAATTCAAAATGTTTTCTGATCTTTTTTTATTTATCTCTTGAAACTCCTTACAAAAAAATGATTTAAAAATTGCCCATGAATCTTAGGAACTTTTTTTCCATTCTTTTAACACCCTGAGAAAATTCAGTTTACCTAAAAAATTTGTAAAACCTGAAAAATCATAAAAATTGTCAGAAATTAAATAAGAATATGTTGACTTTTTCTCCTGTTAAATCAATGGACAAACTAAAACAAAAGTAGGAGATAAAAACAAAAAAATATCATCTTCAATAATAAGGGAGACATTTTCAAAAAATTTTGAAACTTGCGAAAGATATATTAATTATTGATGTTAAACTCAAAAATTATCTTTCAGAAACTTTCTAAAATTTAATCTCCATCGTTAAATATAACACCACCTGTTACTATTAAATTTTGCATATTACTTTTCTAAGTTTTAATAAAAAATACGAGACTATCCAATTCTGCAGATCGAGTGGAAACCCTGCAGCGAGCACCGAAATGTGATTGAACTATTTGCAAAAAGAAAGCATATTGAAGAACGAAAGAATCTATATCGAATTTCCTATAAGAGTATGGAAACGTAATTTAAAACTTAAATACTTATCTTGGTATGTAAATTTTTAATTTAAAAAAAGACTACAATTTCGCCAGTTTATTTTTTTTACCAAAGTAACGATTTTCAACAAATTATTGTCGAGAACTCTCTCTCTTAAGAGTACAAAATCCAAGACAGACAACATGAATTTTTCATCTGAATACAAAGCTGTTATTTGCTTTTATCAGCACGAATTCAGGATTAAAGTGCAGGAAAAGGCTCTCCTGAATTACATGAAAAATGGATTAGTAAATTTAAATAAACTTGTTTTAGAAACGGAGAATAGAGGTTTAAAAATCAAATATTTCCATCCATATTTTCCAAGAACAATATTTTGTTTTATGATCAATTTTTGAGTCTTTAAATTTGAATTTGTCAAAAAGGTCTAATTTGAAGTCAATTTTGACTGATTCTCATAATGCTGATTCGACGATTGATACATTAGTCAAAAGAATATTTTAAAGAAGTGAATTTAACAAAAGAATGTAATCAGTCATTTTAAATTATCCAATTTGTTGAATCTGCAACTTAAACATGTAAATTTTTAACCAAAAATGGAGTGGATAAATTTTCCATACACCAAATTAATTTTGAACAAGAAAAAAGAATTTCAACAAACTAGTTGAATTTTTAATAAAAGAGAATAATTGTGTAATAAATTGATGAACCTTAATTTGAAAAAACTAATTTTTAACGATGCAGTTTAACTTTCAAAATATCAGATAAATGTTTAACCTAAAAAGATGATTTTTCAACCAAGCAGATTAATCGTATACAAAAAAGACGAACTTTTAACAAAATAAACGAATTTTTAACTAAAAAGTTGATTTTCAAATAAAAAATAATAAATTACAACAAAATATGTCTCACTTGGTTTCATTTTAAAAAATTTACAATTTCTAAATAATTTTCGGGACAAAAGTCCCGAAAAATACTTATTTAGTTTTTTTAGAACTTTTTTAGGGTCCTGAGTAATTGAATCTGTAATCATTCGATTTCAAGATACTTCAATTCAAAAGAAAAATGTTTAAATTTAAACGCTTTGAATTAAAAATTATACAATTACAAATCTAATGAACTTGTCTAAGTTTTAAACTTCTAAGCCTAAATTTTCCCATTTTGAGAGCCACAGACAAAAAGATTTCAATTTCAAACACTTTTACTCGGAAATGATATATGTTTTCAAGTACTTTTCAATTTAATTCCCTTATTTTGTCGAAAATAAGTTTAGTAGGTAGAAAATTCGAAATGCTTTAAATACACATCCTCATTAAGAACAATTATTATAACTCGTTTATTTAGATTATATTTAAAAAATCCCAAAAAAAACGAAAAATATTAATTGTACCGGAACCAAAATTGCCTCTTTTCCCTAATTTTTTTTCTGCAGAATCCGAATACGAAATTGCCTTTAATTGTGAACTTAAGTTTAGAGAAAAACTGGGGTTTCTATCAGAAATTTGTTTTTTGGATACTAAGGAACCCTTTAGGGTCCCCAAAGGAACCCTTTTAAGTTTCCAATGGAACACTTTTGAGCCTCCAAAGGAACCCTTTTGAGTTTCCAAAGGAACTCTTTTGAGTCTCCAAAGGAACCCTTTTGAGTCTCCGAATGAACCCTTCTGGGTCTCTAAAGGAACCCTTTCAAATTCCAAAGAAACTCTTTTGAATTTTTAAAGGAATCCCTTTGGGTCTCCAAAGGAAACCTTTTGAATTTCCAAAGAAAGCCTTTTGAGTTTCCAAAGAAAGCCTTTTGAACTTCCAAAAGAAACCTCTTGGGTCTCCAAAGGAGACCTTTTGAGTTTCCAAAGGCCCCCTTTTGGTTATCCAAAGAATCTCTTTGTAGGTTCCAAAGAAACCCTTTTGAGTATCCAAAGGAACCATTTTGAGTTTCTAAAGGAACCCTTTTGAGTTTCCTAAGGAACCCTCTTGGGTATCCAAAGGAAATCTTTTTAGTTTCCAAAGGAACCCTTTTGAGTATCCAAAGGATCCATTTTTAATTTCCAAAGGAACCCTTTTGAGTTTCCAAAGGAACCCTCGTAGGTATCCAAAGAAACTCTTTTTAGTTTCCAAAGAAACCCTCGTGGGTACCCAAAGGAACCATTTTGGGTCTCTAAAGGAACCTTTGAGTCTCCGACATAACCCTCCTGGTTTTCCAACGGAACCCATTTGAGTTTCTAAAAGAACCCCTTTGGGTCCCTAAAGAGACCCTTTTGAGTTTCTAAAGGAACCCTTTCGAGTTTCTAAAGAAACCCTTTTGAATTTCCAAAGAAATCCTTTGGGGTCTCCAAAGGAACCCTTCTGAATCTTAAAAGGAATCCTCTTTGGTCTCCAAGGGAAGCATTTTGAGTTTTCAAAGAAAGCGTTTTGAACCTCTAAAGGAACCCTCTTGGGTCTCCAAGGAAACCCTTTTGAGTTTCCAAAAGAACCCTCTTGGTTCTCTAAAGAAATCCTTTTGAGTTTCCAAAGGAACCCTTTTAAATTTCCAAAGGAACCTTTTGGGTCTCTAAAGAAACCTCTTTGAGTTTTCGAAGGAACCTTTTTTAATTTAAAAAAGAATCCTCCCAGGTCTCCAAAAGGAGCCTTTGTAGTTTCCAAAGAAAGCCTTTTGAGCCTATAAAGGAGCCCTCTTGTGTCTCCAAGGAAACCGTTTCGAGTTTCCAAAGTAAACATCTTGGGTATCTAAAGAAACCCTTTTCGGTCTCCAAAGAAACCCTTTTAAGTTTTCAAAGAAGCCCTTTTGTGTCTCCAAAGGAAACATTTTGAGTTTCCAAAAGAACCTTTTTTTGAGTCTACAAATAAAACCTTTTGAGTCTCCAAAGGAACCCTTTTAAGTCTCTAAATGAAACCGTTTGGGTATCTAAAGAAAGCCTCTTAAGTCTTCAAAGGAACCCTTTTGGTCTCCACAGGTTTTTATTAGAGTTTAGGTTCTAAGAGATACCAACTTTTACTCAGGCCACAACTTTAGTGAAAAGCCAGATTTTTCTGCGTTTAAACAGAATTTGTAATAATGTAAATAACTCACATCGTTGAAATGCAGTATTTATGGGCTCTAGAATAAAAAATAGTCCTTACCTGTAACAAAAAAATATAATTATTAAAAGCGTCTCAATGATAAAAATGAAACTTTTTTATAAGAGAATTATCCAACCATATATTCAATTCGATTCTTGAAACGCCGGACGAGAAATCCCTTAAAAAAAACATCAAATTGTTGAAATGGAATCTAACGCACGAAGAATCAGGAACTGTATTCGCAATATAGCGAGGTGCAATGCATATTTTAAATATTCCTCAAACTTTTCTTCTCCTTATACTTTTACCAACTTTAGAACCGAAGGATATATATCATAGCGCAAAAAGAGATACAAAAAGGGGAAATATTATATTTATTTTAACGAAAAAGGGGGAAAATAGGGAAAAGAATTAACATTTATCGTTACATTTCGAAAAGAAAAAACAATCTTTCTAGAAGAAAGTGCGTGGATTTAAAATAATATTAAATGAGTTTGAATGGTTTCTGTCATTAACAATTTTTTGTTTTGTTTGGATATACTCAGGTCACTAAAAGTCTGTTCACAGCGATTTAAAAAAAATTTTTAATCGTTCTTATAATCAATAACATTTCCTCTTATAAAAATGTCTTCATTAACAATTAACACGTGATATTAATATGTATAATTAAATATTTATGTCCAACATTTGTTCTTTCATCCTTATTATAATACATATTCTGAAATTAAATTGAAAACAACACTCGGCAATGCTCTCAAACTTATATTAAAAATATAAAATAAATTACAAAATTAAAATATAAATTTCAAATATAAAAATCCATGTTCAGATTTAAGAAAACAATACATTGAAAATTTTAAAAATTCTTTAAATAAACTCTGTCATTAATGTAGTTTTAATGAATAAATAATATTGATTAAAAAATAATTTTTTCAATTGCACAAATTCGGAATTTTCTAGTATCCGGAACTTGTCAGCTCTGGATATTTTATAATTTTCGAGTTAAACTATTCAGTTAAACAAATTAATTATCGAATAAAAAAAAACAAATTTTCCACCAAAGAAAAATTTGCAACTACAATGATGAATCTTAATAAAAAAATTTAACCCGTGACACCGACTCTCAACCTAATTTTTGAATTTCCTACAAAAAATATTATTTTAACCCCAAAGAATTAAGTTTCGACCAAGAATGAACCATTTGCAACAAAATAAATCAATACTTTTCTAGAAAAAATACATTTTAAATTAAAAATATCAATTGTCCAAAAAAATATACATTTTCAACAAAAAGTAGAATAGTGACATTTTCAGTCAAAAAAATTAATTTTCAACCAAATAGATTAATTCTCTATCATGCTGTTGAATTTTTAATGAAAAGCGATGCGTTTTGAACCAAGAACATTATTTTTATACTAAAAAGCATGAATTATATCTTAAATACACAAATTTTGAACCAAATAGTGAAATTTTTAACAAGAAATTATCAGTTTTGAATCAAAAATATTAATTTCTAATCAAAATTGAATGTATACATTTGGAGTTGAAACATTTGATTCTTATAAAAAAAATTTAACTGAAAAGATGAATCTTATAAAAAAAGTGAACCGAAGACATCATTATTCAACCAAATAGTCGATTTTTCAAGGAAAAGCATTAATTTTTATCATCAAAGATTAACTTTCTACGAACGAAAGGACAAATTTTGCACTGAATTAAACTTTTAGACAGGAAAATCATTTTCAAGAATAAAGTATAATTTTTTATTAAATTGTTGAATAGCCAACACAAAGGGAATGAATTTTAAAAGAAGAAAATTAATTTTACAAAAAAAGACAAATTTTCAATAAAATGTCAATTTTCTTAATAGTTGAATTTTCAATAAAAAATAGAAATTTTCAATCCAGTATAAAACAGTTACATTTTGATTGAAAATTTTAAATATCATGCAAAACAAAAAAAGAATTTTCAAGATAGGAGATGAGTTCAACTGCAAACCAAATACTTTAATTTTCTACCAAATTGTTGAATTTTTAACTAAAAAGGATGAATTTTAACCACGACAATTAATTTTCTACAAAAAAGACGAATTTTTAACCAAATAGTTTAATTTTCAACTGAAAAAGATCCTGATATAAATGTAGAATATAATATCAAATATCGAGATTGATAAAACTCGATGTTGCCTTTATCGAAGCAGATTGGCTTTACTTAATTTGAGACTCATGTAAAATAAAATTTTTACTTTTCCATCCATGTCAATTTGTTTGTACAGTCTGATATAGCCATTACACGCACTCATATATTCAATTTTTTTTATTTAGATTTGATACTTTTTTAATACTGAATGCATTGGCAAATATTGTTCAGCTCAACTTTTTCTATTTATTCTATCGATTTCTTCATCTACAAAATGAACTGTCAATACTCACTCCATTCCTATATTGTAAAAGCGAACCACCAAAGCTGGTCAACCAACATTCGTTGAAAGCTTTGCGGAATGAATTCCATAACCCAGAATTTTTCTTTGATGAAATGGTAATATTCGGTTTGGACAGAATAATCACGATATTAAATGGTAAAATAATATCCTTCCAGTTTATTCTAAAACAGGGTGACTGCAAAAATTCATTTTCAAAATTCCCGAACTTTTGCTTAATTCTTCCTTGACTAATTTTGTATTTTTTCTGGCCACTAATATGTAATTCCTTATTCAGAAAAAAAATTTTGATTAGAAATATATGCGTGTTTATTTGGTTGATATTATTCGATCGCTTCATTATCAGTGACACATATATGGACAAAAAAAGTAGTTCAACTTTTTCATGATGAGACATATGCGGGCAAAAAAAAATTATTTTACGAATTCTAATTAATTGTGCTTAAGTATATTAGGGTTTTTGTGGTCGTTGATTCCAAATCTGATGTTGGATTTTCAAAATTCAAAATGCTCGATCCAATATGGCGGACATAAATCATTAAAAAATGTGGGACCTTGGTAAATATTGGTGATAATGGTGGTATTGAGGTCGCTGATTTCAAATCTGATGGTGGAAATTCAAGATTTAAAATTACAAATTCAACAGGGCGGAAATGAATGATTAAAAATGTTAGAATCAAATATGGCGGATATAAATTACTAAAAATGTTTGAACCTTCATGAAATCAGTGATATTTAGGTTTTTTAGGTCCAAGATTTTAAATTTGATGTTCGATTTTTAAAATTCAAAATTACGAATTCAATATGGCGGAAATGAATAATTAAAAATGTTCGAATCCAATATGGCGGACATAAATTACTAAAAATGTTTGGACTTTCATCAAATGAGTGATATCTAGGTTTTTGAGGATCATGATTTTAAATTTGATGATGAATTTTAAAAATTCAAAATACGAATTCCATATGGCGGAAATTAATGATTAAAATTGTTCGAATCCAATATGGCAGACATAGATTACTAAAAATGTTTGAACCTTGATAAGATAGGTGATACTTATGGTTTTGGGGTCGCTGATTTGAAATCTGAAGAAGGATTTTGTAAATTCAAGATTTCGGATTAAATATGGCGGACGCGAATTATTAGAAACGTTAAGATCTTAATAAATTGACAATTCTTACGTTTTCGGGGTCGCTGATTCCAAATCTAAAAATGGATTCTCAAAATTTCAAATGCCGAATCCAATATGACGGACGTGCAATATTAAAAATTTTCGGATTTTGATAACATGAGTGTTATTTAGATTTTTGGGCTCCTTCAATCGAAATCTGGTGTTGGACTTTCAAAATTCAAAATGGCCAAACCTATATGGCAGACATAATTTATTGAGAATGTTCGGACCCTGTTAAAATTGATTATATCTAGCTTTTAGGGCAGCTGATTTCAAATATGATATTGGCTTCTTAAAATAAAAAATGGCGGATTTAATATGGCGGAAATTAGTTATTGAATATGTTCGGATCCAATATGGAAAACATAAATTACAAAAGATGTTTGGACCTTGATCACATTGATAACATTTTGGTTTTCGGGATCGCTGATTTTAAATCAGATAATGTATTTTCTATTTTAAAATAGTCCAATTCAATATGGCCGACATGAATTATTAAAAATTGCGGATTTTGATTAAATAAGTGATACTTAGATTCTTGCGGTAGCTGATTTCAAATTTGACGTCGGATTTTTAAAATTCAAAATAGCAGATCCAATATGGCAGACATGAATTATAAAATATATTCGTGAACTGATAAAATATATGATACTTAGCGCTTTAAGACCACTGTTTAAAAATATGATGTTGAAATAATTTAATTCAAAATGGCGAAAATGAATTATTAAAAATGTTTGGGTCTTTATAAAATGAGTGATACTTGGGTGTTTTGGGCCACTCATTTGAAATCTAGTGTTGGATTTTTAAAATAAATGTTTTAAACAAAACCATATTTAAAAATTTTTAAATAGTGGATCCATTATGGCGGAAGTGAATGATGAAGAATCTTTGCATTTTGACCAAATAGGTGATACTTAGGTTTTTGAGGTCGCTGATTTCAAATCTGATGTTGGATTTGAAAATTTTTTAATTACTTATTCAATATGGCGGAAATGAATTATTAAAAATGTTCGGATTCAATATGGCAGACATAAAATACTAAAAATGCTTGGACCTTGATAAAATTGGTGATACTTGAGGTTTTGGGGTCGCTGATTTTAAATCTAATAACGGATTTTCAAAATTTTAAATGACCTATCCAATATGGCCGGCGTGAATTATTAAGAACGTTCAGACCTTAATAAAATTATAGATTCTTTCGTTTTTGGGGCTCGAATATTAAAAAAAAAAATGATAGGGTCTTTTTCAAATGGGTGATACTTAGGTTTTTTGGGGTCACTAATTTAAAATCTGGTTTTGGATTTTCTAAATTAAAATGGCAGTTCCAATGTAAAAGACATGAATGACTAAAAATGTTCCGATCCTGATAAGATTTATGATACTTTGGTTTTTAGGGTGGATAATTTCAATATGATGATGCACATATTTTAAAAATTCAAAGTTGTGGATCCAATATGGCAGAAATGAATGATTGAGAATCTTTGAATCTTAGTAAAATTGATGAGACTGAGGTTTTTGGGTTCGCTGATTTAAAATATGATGTTGGATTTTTTAAATCAAAATTGCAGATTCAATATGTTGGAAATTATAAATTATTTAAAATGTTTGGATCATAATAAAATAGATGATACTTAGGATTTTTTGGGGCAATGAAATAAATAATTAAAGCTATTCAGATCTCGATAAAATGGGTGACAATTCGGTTTTTGGGGTCACTTAATTTAAATCTGGTGTTGAAATTTAAACATTTAAAATGGCCTATCCAATATGGAGCACCAAAATTACCAAAGGCGTTA
>NC_046663.1:36783636-36803929 GCF_010883055.1 Belonocnema kinseyi | reverse complement strand
TAACATTAGATTTCGAATCAGAGATCTCACTGACCTAAGTATCATTAATTTTATTAAGGTCTAAACATTTTCATACTTCATGTCCTTCATATTGAATTTTAAAAATCCAACCCTAGATTTCGACTGAGTCCCCCAAGAACCTGAGTATCACCCATTTTATCAAGATCCGAACATTCTTAATAATTCATTTCCGCTATATTGTATCCGCCATTTTGAATCTAAAAAATTGCATTTAAAATCATCGACCCTAAAAAGCCTAAGTACCATCAATTTTATTAAGGTACAAACATTTAAAATAATTTACGTCCGCTATATTGGATCCGAAATTTTGAATTTTTAAAAGAAAGCATCTGTTTTCGATTTATTGACCCAAGGAACTAAGGTGTTATCAATTTTATCAATATCCGAACATTTTTTATAATTCAAGTCCACCATATTGGATCGGCCATTTTTAATTTAAAAAATCCAACATAATATTAGAAATCAGCGACCCCAGTAACCTAATTATCACCAATTTTATAAATGTCCGAACTTTTTGAATAATTTATGTCCACCATAGTGGATCCGTAATTTTAAATTAAAAAATCATAAGATTAGATTTTGATTCAGCGACCCTGGAAACCTGAGTGTCTTCAATTTTATCAATATCTTAACCTTTTTATTAATTCATATCTACCATATTGGATTCGCCATCTTGAATTTTTAACAAACCAACATCGAATTTTGAATCAGTGACCCTATAAACTCCTGTACAAACAATTTTATCGATGTGCGACCATTTTTAATATTTCATTTCCGCTATATTGGATCCTATGTTTTGAATTTTCATAATGAAGCATCAAATTTCGATTCAGTGACCACAAAAATCTAACTAACGTCAATTTTATCAAAACCCGAACATGTTTACTATTTCATGATCGCTTTGTTGGATCCGCCATTTTGAATTTTGAAAATCAAATTTCAGGTTTGGATTCAGCGAATTCAAAAACATTGACACTGCGAATATCACGTCATTCTGAATTGTTATTTCACGAAAAAATTCTTGGCACATTTTTTTTGCTGACTATGACGCTGTCCAATACAGATCTGTATCCTTTTCAAGTTATTGTTTACATAAAATGTTTGCATCCATATATCAGGAAGAAAACGTAGAATAATGTCAAATCATAAAATAACTAATATAAATATATTTACCTTATCAAGAAGTTAAATTGTTTATATTCACTATGGTAGAAATGTTTCTAGCAAGATAAAAGTGTTGAAAAAAACATAACCTCAAAATAGGTAGATTTATTCAAATTAATTCTTTAAAAAAAAACAGGACTTTTTCAACATTGTTGGAAAAACATTTTTTATTAATAAAGATCTCAAGACATCCCTGATTAAAATTAATTATATCTAGTCACATTTTTAGATAGAAGTTAGATGTGATGTGATATTTTTTACCAAGGAAAAACAATTTATTCTATCAAAAAATAAAGCGGATAATTTTGTTAAGAAATTTTAAAAAGAATTTTGATAGATAGTTGGGCCTTGGATGCGTCTCTCGAAATAGCGCGCTGCATGTGCAGCCGGCGCCTTTAAGCGTTCCTAGGGCGCGCGTCTGTTGGATTTCGCGCTTCCCGCTCAGTTTTTGTACATCTTTCACATTTGTGTACAGAACTTTCAAAATTAAAGATTATAGCATTCACAACTGTCATTTGGTGATTGTGAATTCTCCTTTGTTAAAGCTCCTTCAGCTTTAAAGAACTAAAATGTGTTAACTTCAAATCTATTATATAAAATGAATATTATATTTCTTTCTGTACCTCGGTTTGGGACTGCGTATTGAGATGTTGCAAAATAAACTAGAAATTATATTTATCATGATGAATTTAATATTTGTTCCTTATTTTGCATTAAATTTTATTCTAAGCTACCATAAAAAGGGTGTCGCTTAAATAAGTTTATATTATTACAATTTATAATATGCAATAATATTGAAACAGATGTACATATTTTCATTTTCTTGTGTTTATAATAAAAAAATGCGCATCCTATAGACAAATTTTTAAATTAAAATTTTATTGAACCTAGTGTCATGCATCCAAAAATTCATTTCGTTTATTTTCAATGTTATTTTTTTATCATTAAAACAAAAAATATATATTCTATCAAAAAAAGGTTAATAATGAACTTTTAGTTTCCAAATAGCTATTCATAGACCAAAACTGGTCACACGTCTCGAAGACGTGAAAAATTACTTAAAATAAAATACTCTCATATTTACAATTGTAAGATTATCCACTTAAAAATTATAGGATTTCTACTATTAATACATTTTTTCTCTTATAAATAGAATGAACTTTTTTTAAAATTGTAAATCGGTACCGGTAAGTCATAAAAGTTTCAACAATAAGTCGACTGATGCGTCTAGAAGACGCTTAAAAATATACTAGATATCGCTTTACTGTATTTTCGAATTAAACTTAAAAAAATACTTCTATGTGGCCGATCTAGCTCAAATCCTATCCTAGGGTCGAATTATAACGAAATATCAAAAAGGTATATTTTCAAATTGAGGATCCCTTCCTATATCAGAAGCAATTAATTAATCAAAATGATTTTTTTTTAATTTATGAGAAAATCTAAAAAAAAAGTTGTAATCCTAATTTAAATTCATATGAAATAAATTTAGATTCATTTTAATGGTATGAATGCCTTTTAATAACACATTGCAATGATCGCGATCCACTACACCATTGAATTTCATATTAATTACTGTTCGTTGGTAATGTATGATCATGTTAACAATTTCCAGAATACCTCTTCAATAGAATCTATATACGAAAAGTATAATGGGAGAACTTTTGACGAATAAAGCATCGTTTTTAGCTAGATAATTGGGAGCAACGTACAGCCAGCTCCCAGCTTATGATTTACGCTGGGGAAGGGAATGTACTCTTTTGGAAGAGAATGAGGAATGGATTTTTCATACGCGTACGGATCTGGAATGTGATCAATTAAACGAATATGAAATGCTCTTAAGAATTACGATTAATACTATTCCCTCCTTTCAATGTTTTTTATTTCATTTTACTAGCCTAAAAAAACGTACTAATAATTTATGTGCATTAAGTTACACAAATACATCTTTAAATTACAGTTGCGAATCCAGAGAAGTGATCTAGAGGCGGTGGCGTCTGAAAATTGCATACACGAGAGACGGTTGCGAATCCCACATCGAAAGGGCCGCAGTGCGCGAGTACTCAGTCGAGCATATTGCGCAATATAAGGCATTCTAATTAGAAACGGTTCAGACGGCTCTGACTGCTTACGTTTTTAGGGGACCGATTTAGTAGGCGGCCAATGTTAAACTTTTATAACTAAATTAATGCTGAATTTAAATATTGAGTACTTGGCTAGAAAATAAAAGAACTAAACACATTGGAACTCTTATAATGTTAAACGATTAAAAATAAAATTAAAACCAATCGATCCGATAAAAGTCTTTGGAAGAATTTCAACTGATTTTAAGGAAATTCATAGAATTTCTAACAGTTTTAATTATGTGAAGAAAGTTTCAAAGCTTTTAAATATTTTAAGCAAGTTTAAAAGATTTTAAAGATTTCACGGCAGTCCAAGGTATTGCACAAGAGTTAATTAGGGATTACATTTTATAATATTTTACAATATTTCTATACACTGCAAAGGATTTAAAAAAATGTAATCGATTTTATAGGATTTCAAAGACTAAAATATTATTTCAAATATTTCGGTTAATCTGCATTTTTAAAGAATTTCCTTACATATCGAAAGATGGATGTCAAATGATTTGATAGAGCTTTAAATAATTCAAGATATTGAAAGAAATATCATCATATAGCATGTAATCTCATGGGATTTTAAAGGATTTAATATTTCAGTGGATTTCAAGGAATAGTTCATAAGAATTGAGGAATTTCAAAGGATTGCAAAAATTTGAAATGATTCTCAAGAATGCCCAAGTGCCTAAAAAATGTCAAAACATTTTCAAATTCTCGATTGTCAGGAAGAGAGCCTCGTGGTTTCGTTGCTTTTCCTGCCTGCTTGAATTTTTATTTTTTATGTTATTGTTTTTGCCCTGATAAGGGTGCTCTATAAATGCCGAAACCTTGGTGATTATTTTTTACAAATGTTTTTTACTTTGACTTGATAATAATTAATAAAGAAATATGAAAGAAATAAAAAGATAAAGAGGATTTAGTAGGACGCGTTTTCATTTTTCTTTCTTCTCTTTTACTTTTGTCCAGAAAAAGAAAATTTTATTTTTTATAATTTTTTTTCTCATTTTTCAAATTGCAATAGGAAGATTTTATGGTGGTTGTACACATATGGTTGTTAGATTTTTGGTTTTATTTTCAGAAATTTTGCACAGAAACTAAAAGGTTTTAGGATATTTGCAAAGATTCCAGGATTTTTAAAATGATTTCAAAGGAGTTAAGGGAATGCTCAAATATTAAGTAACATTATTTTTGAAGTCCCCCCTCCCCCTCACCAACGTTACATAAAATTCGATGTATGTTTAAAAACATAATAGACGTTTTCTAAATTAAAAAAGTTTTTTAAAAATGAAGTATTGCCTAGAAATAAATAAGACAAAATTTTGATGTAAAACTGAATGCTTTTTAAATAATTTTTTTAGTTATACAAATATTATAGTTACCCAATAAAAGTACTAATTGAAATCTAATAATTTCAAACTTCTTTTTAGTACCATAAGGCCCACAAAATAATATTAATAATAATGAAACATAATAATTTCAAATAACTATTAACATTTAGCAGTTTTTAAATATTTAATTCCGAGTTAAAATTAAATCCTAATAATTGAGAACAAGAAAATAATTTTAATCAGTTTGTTTTTAAATTTATATAAACATAATTTTTGTAAGATTCTTGAGAAAATGAAAAAAAGATTTTGGAATATTTTCGATGTACCAAAAAAGAATATAGAAGATTTGAAAGCATTTTTTAAATTCTATAGTATTTTTCTCAATGTTTTACAAAAGTTCCTAAAAAACTTTTAAAGTTTAAATTTCTTTTTTAACATCGTCAATTCTACTAAATATTTCAGGAATTTATTCTGGTTTTTATTTTTATATTAATTTGCCTAATCTTACGTAATTAAAAAATTTTGCTTTAAAATCTTCTACTCTCTTTTTGAAATTTTAGAAAATCTTTTGATATGATTAAAACCATTTTTCAATTTTCTCTTAAAGTTCATTTTTCAAAATAAGAAATCATGTAAAATCTTCACAGGTATTTTAAGAAAATTCTTTTTTAAATCTTGTAAGACCTTGCCAGGCTTCTAATTTTTTTAAATTCTTCAAAATTTTCTTGATTTTTTAAAAGATGCCAATTTTTTTTTAAACTGCCCTAAAATCTTTCAGAGTCTTCTTTGGAAATTTTTAAAATCTTTTTAAATAGTCTCTTAAAATTAATTTTTTGGAATAAAAAATTATATTAATTTTTCCTAGCAACCGATTTTTTTTTCTTAATAACGCAAAATTGCAACATTTTGCTTTAAAATCTTTTATACTTTTTTTAAAAAAAGTTAAGAAACAATGAAAAATTCTTGTAATCTTTTTCAATTTTCTTTTAGAATTTATTGTAAAACAATAATTAAAAATTTTCCTATAAATCTGGTAAGAACACTTGTTTAATTCTCTTGAATCCTTGAAAAATTCAGCACACCTAAATAAATTTAAAATCATAAACAAATTTAAAAAATGTTCTCAAAGTCTTCCATATTCTTTTTCACACATTTTGAAATATTGAAAACTTCAAAAAATAAAATAAATCTCCTTAAATCTACCCTGAAAAATTCAGTACACCTAAATACATAAATTTTAAATCCTAAAAAAAATTTTAAAATGCTTTCAAAGTCTTCCATATTCTTATTCATACATTTTGAAATATTGAAAACTGACAAAAATAAAATAGATCTCCTTAAATCTATCCTGAAAAATTCAGTAGACCTAAATACATAAATTTTAAATCCTAAAAAATTAAAACAATGGTCTCAAAGTCTTCCGTATTTTTTTCATACATTTTGAATTATTGAAAACTTAAAAGAAAATCTGTTTAAATCTTTCATAATTATTAATAAGCTTATAATTTTTCTTTGAGTTCTTCCAAATAAGTGTCTGTCTCTAATCCAATTTTTGTTATCTCTAAAAATTAAAGAAATTTTGCAAATTATAGTGCGGAGCGAAATATTAGGAACAAAATTATTTCCCATTATTAAACAATTATTTACAATTTACATTTTCTCTTCTATCAATAATGTTCAGAAACATTTATAAATTAATTTTATGAAAATGTTCAATTTTTATATCGAAATTTTGAGAGATTTTGAAAGCTCTCTAGCTGCTTAAAAAATGTTCCTGGATTCAGTAAATATCATCAGATTTCACAGAATTTTCATTCATTTTTCGATCTTTTTTTAATTTTATAATATTTCGAGGGATATTGAAAGGATGTTAGCCTTTAAAAATGAATTATTCATAAAACGTTTAAAATTATATGATTTCTAATTGGCACAGCTTTAAAAATAATAAAACCAAGACTAATAGAACAGTTAAAGATTAAATAATTACAAACATAGTTTAAAATTTAAGTATCATAAAATTAGTTTCGTGAAACTAAATCGTTAAAAATTAATAATTGTTAAATCATACATCACGCTTTTTCAAATCTAAGGAAATATTAGATTAGTCTTTATAATGGTAACATTTCCGACATTTTTTATCGATTGACCTATATTATAAATAAATTTAATTAAAGAGTAAGAAAGTTATTGTCATTTACAGTTTATTTGAAATCAATTTTTATAGTAAAAGTTTAGATATTCTCATAATTTAAAGTCGATGCCAGAATAAAAAAAATCCCTTGGTTCGAGACGAATCGATTGACCTATAATATTAATAAATTTTATTAAAGAGTAAGGAAGTAATGGTCATTTATATTATATTAAAACTCGATTTTTATAGTAAAAATTTTCTCATTCTCATAACTTAAAGTTTATGTGATAAAAGAAAAAAATTTTGATTGGAAACGAACCGAATTAACTTCTTGATTGAAAGCTAATTTTTTAATTGAAACATTATCTTAAATTAACTTAGCATAACACTTGGAAAATAATAGGGTGCGACAGCATCCCCCCTTCCCCTTTCCAGCTTGAAAAATTACCATTTTAAATACGCGATTTCATTTGACTGATTTGCCATTGTATTTAAATGTAAATATAAATCTAGAGCCGCACCTGTTCACTTATAAAATATCTAGTGAATGGCTATCCAGAACATTTTTTGTATCTGTGGAATCATTAATCAAACAGTTTTCCCTAGGTTAAATCAACAAGTCTCTTACTCAATTTTTGGTCTATAATTGATCCATTTTGGTTGAAAATACAAAAATTTGGTTAAAAAATTATAAATTTTTCTGTAACTTTGTCTTTTCATTCAAAAAATTATTCTTCTTGGTTAAAAGTTGAAAATCCATATTTTGGTTGAAAAATTCAACTATTTTGTTGAAAACTTGTCTAAAAAGATAAATGTTCAACAATACAGTTAAATTTTCAAAAAAATAAGTCAATCTTCTCTCCCTTTCAATACTTTCCCTCCTTTACTTTCGTGGTTTTGACAGAAATTGATTTTTAACGATCTGTGTGTCGAAAAATATTAACTTTTCCAAAATATTGTTCACTGAAGTCTCTAGAGCTCTATCAAATCTCGAATGTACAATGGGTCGAAACGACCCATAAACTATTTAAGCCTAATACGTATGTTAGGACTCACAGAGCTTTGAAATTGTATGTTGGGACTTACAGAGCTTTGACATTGTATGTTGGGACTTACAGAACTTTAAGATTGTAAGTAGGTGAGCCGGTTTTGCGACAGTGTGCATTCATGGAGTCTAGCGATCAACTGCTTCAAAAGTGGATCACTTATATACAATTTCAAAGCTCGGTAAGTCCCAACATACGTTTCGGATCCAAAAAGTTTATAAAACTTTTCGACTTATTTTGGTTTGTTCTCCCCCCCCCCCTCTAGTATAACTCGCGGGACACCCTGTATAACAATTTTCTTCCACGCTCATTTTATTGTAAGTCTTAATTCTATTGTGTTGTAAGTTCTATTGTAAGGATGAAAATCTTGTATAAAATAAACCCCCATTAAAATTTTATGCGAAGGAAGCAAAGACAGAAAACAAAACAATGAATGGAATGAATCCAAGAAGGGAAAGAATAACTTGACTTGCAGACATTGTTCAAATATTAAGAAAAGATATGACAATTATTCAAGAACTCATATTGAAAATAAAAAATTATTTCCAAAATTAAAATAACAGGCTTTATTTTTTCCATATAAATTCTGTGAAGTTTAATTATATAATAAAAATTTCAATTCACTTTGTCAAAGATACAGTGCGTCAGCAAAAACAAAAATATTGACATAAAAAGATTTGTGTAATTTTTTTATCCTTTAATTTAAAAAAAAGTAATTTTGATAAAAGCAGTAATGACTTTAAAAGAAAACTTATCAAAAATTATATTTCATAAACATTAATCAAAGTTTTAACTTTCAACGATCCTGAATATAGTACATAAGCGGCTACTCCGTTAAAAGTAGAAACCTATTAATTCATATATTATAATCATTGATATAATTAATTAATATAATTTAAAATTTATATATTTATCTCAATGAAAAATAATGACTTTTCTATAATTCAACTTTCAACAAAATAGTTGAACTGTTATCCAAATTATTTACTGTTTCAACTGCAAAAATAGATTTTCAACCCAGTGTTTGAATTACAAAAAATTAATCTTCAACCAAATACAGTTGCATATTTGGCAAATAAATTTTAAAGCTAAGAATATTATTGAAGATAGAAGAGAGCTAACTTTTCAAAGAAAAGAGTAATTCGGACAGAAAAATGTACAATTGAATATTAAAAACACGAATTTTAAATCCCATAGTAACATTTTAAACAAAATAGTTTTTAACTAAATAGTTGATTTTTATTGATACAAAAATGAATTATCAACAAAAAATGTCATAGAGATGATATTTCAACCAAAAAAGACGTAATACATTTTTTGCCAAAAAAAAAAGATTAATTTTAAAACCAAAAACATGAATTTTCTGCGAAATAGTTGAATTTTCAACAAAAAATTTGATTTTTAACCAAATAGTTAAATTAGAAAAAAATTGATTTTTAATCATTTAGCTGAATTTTCTACCAAATGGATGAACTCACAAGTCGAAATGACAAATTTTCTAAAAAAAGCTGAATTTTCAACTAGAAACAATAAATATTCAACCAAAAATAAAAAAATTTATTTTCGGTAAAAAAGTTTATATTTAACAATAAAAAATACGAATTTTTAACCAATAAATATTTTTCATAGTTGTGAAAAAGAAAAGAATTATAAAATTGTTGAACTTTCAAGACAAAACAAGAGTGTTCTGTAGAATAGTTGCATTTCTAGCCCAAAAATATGAATTTTCAACAAAAAGACGAATTTTTATTTGAAAAAGTTGAATTTGCAACAAAAAGTGGAAAATTTCTATTTTTGTTGGAAATTGAACCAATTAAACCTTACACAAAAAAAGAAACGTTCACCAGTTAGTAAATGTTACCCATGAAGTTTTATTTTTAAATAAAAAATACAAATAGCAATAGTAGGTATCTTATCCTCAATAATAAAAAAATTATATTAAAAAAAAGTTCAATTCATAAAAAATAAGAATTTAAAAAAAAGTGGAATCCTCAAGCTTAAAAGATTAGTTTCTAACTAAACATTCGACTGTTAAGATTCATTTGAGTTAAAAATGAATTTTTTGTCGTTAAAAATTCGTCTCTTTGGTTGGGAAATTCAACAATTTGGCATAAAATTAAGCTTTATGTTTGAAAAGGAACTCTTTTATTAATAATTTACATTTTTTGTTGAAAATATGTATTTTTAGTTAACGACGATTAGATGACGATTTGTCAAAACATATATATTAATATATCCAATACATTAAAATATATTAAATATTAAATAAACTGGCCTTTCTTTATATGGGTTTTAGAGCCAAATAATAAAAAACGGTGTTTTCAATCAGACGTTTCGTCTCATATGAAAGTCCTCTTCAGTGATTTATTTCTAAACATAAGTAAAATTTAAATATTCAGTAATATACTTTGAATACATAAATTTTTTTAAATTTATAATTTGAAAAATTTAATTATAACTGTGATTCTTTTTGTAATGAAATTTTTTTCTTCAAAATATAATAGGTTTTATAATATTTATAGAATTAAGTAACTGTAAAAATGAAATATAATTAGTTGTAATTAGTTTAAACTATTTAAGTCATTTTTTTAAATTTTAATAAAAAAAGAGTGCAGAGTCTCAAGTTTTCCTTATAGGACACCATTGTATGTATTGATGATTTTCGGGGTTAATTCCGCAGAGCCGCCGTCATCTAGTATATTGTTCACTTACAGAAATAGTATGGTTGCATCATCAACTGATATGGTTGCCTCATCCACTGATATAACTGGCTCAACTATAGATTTTTCTTGATAAAATGTCCAAGTCATAAAATGGATATGACTGCCTAAATTATAGTTATGGCTTGGACATATATTTCAATGTTATGGTTGAGGTAACCGTATATACAGTTGGCTCAACCATACCTTTTTCTTTATATCTTAAAGCTTGAGGTTTGCCCTTTAAAGCTACCGCAGGGTGGGAAAAAATTTAAGATTGACCAATAGTTACAGAAAATCAAAATAAAGGCAACGAATTAAATTGTTAGTGTAATATACGTTGAAGAAAACCCAAAAATTGTGTCCCTATATCTCTGTCAAAAATTCATGTATTTAAACAAATCCAACGTTTTTTTTAGAGTTTACGTGAATACCTTTGGAATGCAATTGGCTTTGTAAGAGAAATTAAAAATTGAGTTTTTTTATATTAAGAAAAATCATTTTTATCTATATTTTTTTCCTCACAAAAAAACTGTGTAATTTTTTCAGGAAGATGTGGATTCAAACAATTCAAAATGAAATAGATTCGTACTTATATTTTCTTTAAGATGCGTCTAAGATGACATTTTTCTATTAAGCTGTTTTAAAGTTATGATAATTTTTCGAGAAAAAAAAACACTTTTTTTCAACGCTGAGTATTTCGGGATTCATGTATTATTAAAAAAATCTTCAAACAGAATTAATTTTTTTTTCATGTAGAATAATTATTTGTAAAGAAAAAATAATAATGAAATTTTTTTTCATTTTTTACCATCTTTTTAAATATGTTTTATACGTAAAAAAATTTGTTATAAATCTGGTAACTATATTCTTTTATTTATAAAAAAATTAAATAAAATTTTTTCTTCACAAATACTTATTCTACATGTTAAAAGTAAACCTTTTTTCCTAGGAATTTTTTTCTATAATGCATAGATTACGGGATATTCAGCGTTGAGAAGTGGATTTTTTAAAAACAAAATAGTCATAACTTCAAAATGGCTCAATAAAAAATGTCGTCTTGGGCTCATTTTATAGAAAATACAAATGCGCATCAATTTAATTTTGATTTTTTTTAATTTGTAAGCTCCTACAAAAATTATACACGTTTTCCGTGAGAAAAAACTTAAAAAAATGAATGTTAAAGATTATTATGAAAAAATTATTATAATTGAATTTGAAAGGTATTGGCTTAAACCTTAAGACTATGTTATATATTTTCAAATACATGAATTTTTGACATATCTTCATATTTATTACTATCGTTAGAAATTTTGTAAGAAAATTATCACATATCTGTCGGACTAAAAATATTTGTTACCGAACATTGTCAGTTAAATTTACTTTTTCGTCGGTTTTTTGGAAAACACATATTCTCTAAACTAAAGTGACTTGCTGCTGATGCCACTATTGGAAAATCAATAGTTTCTGAAATTTTGAAAATCAAAAATCATTCTGTAGAACGGACCATGCGGTTTAAGGCTTTAGTGAGACTTTCAATTTAAATTCTTGTTACTAAGGAATACTGATTTATTGCTTTGGTTAATTTAAAAGACAAATTTAGTTTATTTTTCATTTTTCTTATATAATATTATTTTTGTTTTAGTATAATTATTGTAAAAATGAAAAGATAAAAAAATAATCCCAAAGCAATAAAAACATTTATTGAATTAAAAGTATTAATGTTATTAATGTTATTAACATAGTAGTATGTTATTTTCTGTAAGTTTCTTTATTGTTTAAAAAAATAAGGTGTTATAAAAAGAAGTCTGTTACAAAAAAATAAAGCCTTATAAAAAGAAAAAAAGTTCTTGGATGACGGTTCTTTGATTGACAATGTGGAGTCCGCTGCCAATGTGAACCATTTCCAATAAAATATGCTTTATGCGATTATCAGTTTTTCCTTAATAATAATTTCTAATAACAAAAAAATCGACTTTATACTTTTTTAACTGAAAATTTATCTATTCCATTTTTGGTTGACAAATTATTCTTTATTTATAAGTTGAAAATTTGACTATTTGGTAGGAAATGTATTGTGTTCAAAATTAGACTTTCTGGGTAGAAAACTTGTTTTCTTTGTTGAAAATTCGTCTTTTTAGTTAGAGAATGAACTACTTTGTGGAAAATTCATCTTTTTGATTGATTTAAACTGGCAGAAAATTCGTTTTTTTTGTTGGAAATAAATTGATTAAACTCCAAAGTAATAATTATATTTTTGTTCGTAATAATATTTTTGAGCTGGAAATTAAACTATTTAGATAAAAATTCATTCTTTTAGGTTTAATAGAGACTTTTTCTTAAATTTCATGTTTACCAGTATAAAAGAAAAAAGTGTTAGAAAAAATTAGTCTTTTTACCTTAAAAACTCTTTTGTTGAAAATTTGTCTTTTTTGGTATAAAATTACTCTTCTTGATCATCTTTTTTGGTCGAATTATGTACATGATTCCAAAAAAAATGTTTTAAAAATGGAAGGAAGCTTGTTTACTGCCAAACCTATGCTAATTGTAGCTCGTTACTTGCAAATGAATGGTATTTAACAGCAAGCCAAATTAAATTCTCAATTAGAAATTAATGAATTCAATTTGAAAAAGCATACGTCCTTTAAATAATCATGCATTTCCCTCATTTAGACATATTCTCCCAATTTGAACAATTTACTCTTTTGTTTTAATATCATTTCCGAATCCATTCGCTCAGACTAAAATAACAGAAATGGTTTAACTAAATTAAACAAGAATGTGCAAATGTTAAAATTTTTTAATTTGCATACTGTTTTTAGAGAAACGATTTTAGGAAATTAAAAAAAAAATTAATAAAATTCCAAAGAATTTGCTAAACTTTAGAGAGTTTAGAGTTTCGTAGAATTGAAAGGTTTTAGGCTATTCTTTATTCCAAGGAATTTTACAGAATGTGAAAGGATTTTAAGGGGAGTTCGATAGATTACTTATAGGTTCCATAATAAAAAAATTTTATTATATTTGTATAAAGTTTAAGAAATTTCACAAGAATTAGGGGCTTTTGTAGGATTTCAAAGACTTTAAACAGATTTTAAAATATTTCAGGGGATAATTTAATTTTCAACCAAGAAGATAATTTTTTACCAAAAAAGATAGATGTTGAAAAAATGTGTACCTTTTTAACCAAATAGTATTTCAAATAATATTTTAACAAATTTAATCAATTTTCTACCAAATAGGTGAATTTTGAAACTAAAAAAGATCAACTTTTACCATAAAATGGAATATATAATTTTTCATCTGAAAATTTATTTTTAATCAAGAAAAAACTTTCCACAAAACATTTGAATTGAAAAAAGTTAATTCTCAGGCAAAAGTTCAATTTTAAAACCAACAGTTGAATTTTCAGTAAAAAAATAATTAATTATGTACCATAAAACGAATTTTCAACAAACTAAATAGTATGATTCTCAACCAGAGAGAAGACTTTTCACAAAAATCAAAAAGAGTTGAATTAAACAAAAAATACAAGTTTTCAACACATTATTAAAATTGTCAACCAAAAAAGGTTCATTTTCAAAGAAGCAGTTTCATTTTTACCCGAGAAAGATGAAACTTCTACAAATACAGATGAATTTTTAAATCAGAAAGACAAATTTTTAACAAAAGTGGAACTGTCTATAAAACAGTCAACTTTTCAATAAAATAATTAAATTATTAACCTAAAAATGGGTTTTCAACCAGAAGCATTAAATTTTTATAAAAAAAAATAAATTTTGAACAAAATGCATTTATTTGTTAACGAATAGTTGGTTTTTGAACGCAGGTGATTAATTTTTCACGAAAAAGGATTAATTATCAATATAACTCACATCTACGTCTTTAACTGAATTGTTTATTTATAAAAAATTCAAATTTGAAACAAAAAAATGAAATTTTAACGAAAAAGTTCAATATTTTTCAACCAATAAGATTTATTTTTAATGAAATAGTTACATTTTTAACCATAAAAATCTGAATTTCTACCAACAAGGTGGAATTTTTAACAAAATAGATTTTTAGCTCAAAACAGAATCATTAATTTTCAATTTGAAAAATTATTTTTCACTATAACCCAAAAAAGGAAATGTTTACAAAAAAATATGAATTTTCAAACTGAGAAAGAAAAAAAATTCTATTAACTTGCTGAATTTTCAAGTCAAAAAGAACAAATTTTCAACAAAATAATTAAGTTTTTAATCAAAAAAGAGAAATAGAAGATCGGAGACAAGTACGGAGAGTCAGTTATCTAGTTTGGAATTTTATAAAAAAAAACAAAAAGGGAAAAGTGTTTCGTAGGAAAAAATGTTAGGAGTAATCTCACCACACACAAAAACTTTCCCTACTTCCTTTTATATTTCCCTCTACTTAAATTATCCCATAGCTATGGCAATTCCTTATATTTAAAAAAAAACGTTTTCATATAATAAAACATTTTTCATCAACATAATTCAATATTGATGCAAGTACAGCAAAGATTCCTTGATTCAAGACAAATCGATGGACCTATAATATTAATACACTTTATTGAATAGTAAGGAAGATATGCTCATTCATAATATTTCAGCATCTGTATTGAACAGAAAAACTTTTTTAATCGACATAATTTGAAGTTGATGCAAGAATAGAAAAAACTTTTTGATCATAAATTTCCAAATAAAATAATTCTGACAATTTTTGTCAAAAAAAAACATTCATAAAGGTGGGAAAGGGAATGCGCGACAGAATTTTCCAATTCGCAAAATTACCATTTCAAATACAAAATTGAATTTGTTTCGTTTATCACTTTATTTAAAAAACTGTTTATATTATTTTGTCGTTTTGTATTTTTTGTAAATTTATATTATTAAATTGATCAAAATAAAAATGTCTAGTTTTTCTGTGTGCTAATCTTTTTTTACGCTCACAAGTTTGAACGCTCCTAGGGTCTTTTTATTTACCCTAAATTTGTGCGCAAGCCTATTAAAATTATAGGTCAAACATCGAAGACTGTTATTTGGTGATTGTGAATTCTCTTTCCTTAAAACTCCTTCGAGTTTAACATACTCATCACGTATCTCGTGCTTTGCAATTGATTTCGTCGATAATACGAACTTTTGTACATTATATTCAACCCTATTATATCAAATGTATATTATATTTATTTACGTACCTCGGTCTGGGGCTGTTTATTCAGATATTGAAAAAAAAAGAAATTTCATTTTTAATGATTACTTTCATATTTTTTTCTTATTTTGTATTAAATTTATTCTTAGCCACCCTGACAAATGTACACAAAACGAGTCAGGTGGCCTTCACGGTTGAACTTTCGATCCCTCCGAATTCAGTCCAAGGCTATTTGAGGGCAGCCACCGACACTAGACTGAAAGCGAGAGTTTGGTGTATATCATTTCAATAAATTTGTATTATTACCATTCATAATATGCATTAGTATTAGAACAAAACTATTTCCATTTTCTTATTTTTAAAATTAAAACATCCACATCCTTTTAGAATAGAAATGATTGTTAAACATTTTATTGCAACTTGTGTCATTTTTCCATCAATTTAATTTGCTTCATTTCAATGTTTTTTTTTATGATTGGTAGAAAATCTACTCGTTCTATATAATAATGATTAATAACAAATTTATAGATTATTGATAGGTGAACAACTTTAGTCTTTTAATTTTAGTTTGTAACTTGTGTTCTTTTTCAAAAAATTTAATTTTTGCATTTTAATTGTTATTTTTTACGATTAAAAGAGAAAATACGTGTTCTATCAAAAACTATTCATGAAAAATTTGAATGAGTTTTCGTTATTTTTTAAGAGCAAGTTTTCTCTACTTATTTTTTTTCATGGATTGCGTCGTTTGTCCAAACAAATTAAAAAAATTTTTAATGTTGTTTTTTACGAAAAAAAACAAACAAAAACTGTGCACATTATCAAAAAATAATTATTAAAAATGTATAGCTTCTTTTTGGATAAACAAGTTTTGTTTCATTTTTTTCGTAGCTTGTGTGGTTAGTCCAACACCAGCAATTTAATTTTTTTTAAACCTTAACTGGTACAACTCTTTTTTATTACGTAAATGGCACAACGGATACTTTTCACCACACGTGCTCAAACATATCCAGCGCAGACGGTATTAAATATTTTTGAACAAAAAATTATTCAATGTAGTTTAAGATTTTTGAAAAAATTGAATCGAGTTCACAGTCATTAGTTTAATTTAAGTTAGTTAAAAACTTTTGTGAGAAAAATGACAAAAAGTGGTTTTTTTACTTGAAAATTTATAACTCACATAATTTTTAATGTTTTTACCTAAGAATGCAGGGCCGCATATAAAATGGCGTGTTGAAAGGCGGATTAGAAATATGGCCAGGGGTAGAGTGTGAATCACATGGTAAACAAGAAGTAGGTCTGATTTTGAATGAAAGAGCAAAGCAGCATCTCGGAGACCATGGTTTCGTATCTCCCAGACTGCTGTGGGCTAGAATGAAAGTAGGAAACGGAAGACTATTTATCATAGCATGCTATGCGCCAGTTGATAGTGATCCTAGAGAAGTAAAAGACGCCTTCTGGGACACTTTAAATGACACAATAAATATTTGCGAACACGGGAAAAGAATAATTCTACTAGGAGATATGAACGGATGGGTGGACATACAAAGTCAGGATACAGAAAGAGTACTAGGTAATTTTGTGGATCCAAGAACAAACTATAACGGAGATAAATTAGTTGGTCTATGCTTAGAAAGGGGTCTGTTTATTACAAATACTTGGTTTAGGCATGTTGTGGAAGATTAACTCTAAAAACTCTATATCTAGAAGGTTCGAGACTGCGTTTGTACTAGGTAAGAAAGATCTGGCTAGAAGATTCTCGAAATGTGGAGATACTAGATGCACTGAGGAAGTAGGCCTGGAATATTCGAAGGAGTAATAAATGCAGGTATATAAGGACACAAGTCCTCCGCCTTAGTTAGTTACTTAGTTCGTTCGTCCGTTCGTTAGTTCGATTGTAAACCTCGGTTGAATTGTATACTTGTTACTAAATAAATTCTTGTGCCTGTACTTTACACAGTGTTTCTAATTTGAAACAATTAATAACCCCCCAACAGGTTATGGGCTCAGATGCTTTCGTCAGTGTATAGTGCAGTGTGAAAATCGAGTGCAAGTATATGAAGTTATTTTTGTGAAAAATATGAAGAAAAATGGATGCAACAAGTTTAAAGATTGAGGGGCTGCGTGATAAAGAGAATTAACACCAGTGGCAATTCGTGATTCGCACATTATTAGAAGATGATGATGATGTGTTGGTGGTTTGTGAGGGTTCATTAGTTCTTCCAGAACCAGGTTCAAATAATCATGATGATAACTTAAAAAGTTTTTTGAAGGCAGATAAAAGTGCAAGAAAATTGATTATGAAAACAGTAGAGAAAAAACCTATGAAACTGATCATGAGCTGCTCTACTGCAAGAGAAATTTGGTTGAAACTAAACTCAATATATGATATGAAATCAGATGAAAATTTATCGGCCGCTCAAAAACAGTTTTTTGATTATAAGTGGACAGAAAGTGAAAGTGTCGCGTACAATCTGTCGAAGTTAGAACTATAATCGAATAAAATGAAGATACTCGGGAGTGAAATACCAGAAAGCATGTTTATAAGTCGCATTTTGTCTTCACTACCTAAGAAATTCGATTATTTCCATAGTGCTTGGGACTCAGTGGAAGATAAAAAGAGAAATGTTGAAAACTTGACTAAATGTAAAATTGATAAATCAAAAAATAATCAATACAGGAAGGAGAGAAATGAGTTTGAAAGAAAAAAGCTGGAATCAAGTTGTTTAACTGTGGAAGACCAGGACACCTGAAAACAGATTGCTTCAGATGCTATATATGTAAGATGAAAGGCCATAAGAGCAACAATTGCTTCCAGAACAAGCACGATCGTTCGGAACAACGAGCTCCAGGTGGACAGGGAGGAAACAACTCATCGAAGGTGGCACTTATAGCAAGCAGAGATGATGGACAAGAAGATATTTGGGTAATAGACTCAGGAGCGACAGATCACATGTCAAAACGGCGAGGCTGGTATTCAACGTTCGAGCAGTTTCTAGAACCAGTGCTTGTAGGAAATGGAAACGGTACGACTATGTATGCTGACGGCAAGGATAATATTAATATAGAACTGCAAGTATAGTAGATAAAAGACGAGTAGTAGGTACCATAAATAATGTATTTTTCGTTCTGGAAGTCGTTTATAACCTATTTTCTGTTATATGTGGTGGAAGAAACGGATATGATTGTCTTATAACAAATAATGGGACAAAATGTTTTTTGAAACGCAAAAATGAAGTAATTGCCACAGGGTCCGAGTATGGAAAGTTATTAAAATTGCATATGTACGTATTAGAGCCGAAAGTGTATAATTTGACTAGGCAAATCATTGAATCAAATCAGGAAAAATATAATACTTTGCAAACGTGGCATGAACAGCTTTGTCATCAGAATGTTCGGCATGTACGTAATTTCTTAAATAATCTGAATATCAAATTTTCAAATCATGATTTCTTTTGCGAAGGATGTGTTTACGCCAAGCAACATAGATTAACTTTTCATTAGAAAATTGACAGGGCAGCTGGGGCTCGCGAAATAATTTATTCAGATGTTTGTGGTCCAATGGAAGTAGAATCACTGGGTAGAAAGTTATATTTTGTTACTTTCAAGGAAAATTTTTCAGGTTACAGAGAAATTCATTTCATCAGAAACAAATCAGAAGTAATTGAGAAATTGAAAATTTTTTGCTTTGGTATTGAACATCATTTTGAGAATTCTATTAAAGAAATTCACAGTGATTGTGGTAGAGAATATATAAATAATGCGGTTGAGATCTTTTTGAAGGGCAAGGTATCAAGCATACAGTAAATATTCCATATACGCCTGAACAAAACGGGGTCGTGGAACGTGAGAATAGATTAATTCTTGAGTCTGCTAGGTCGATGATGCATTTGAATCCAAATTTACCTTCCTTTTTGTGGGCAGGAGCAATGAATACTGCTGTTCATGTAATTAATCGAACAGGTCCGACGAAAATAGGTAATAAAACTAAGCATGAAGTATGGTAGGGAATATAGTCGAATATTGATCATCTTAAAATTTTTGGAACAGAATGTTTTGTACATATACCGCAAGAGAAACGAAAGAAACTAGATAAGAAAAGTTTGCAGGCTTTTCTTGTTGGTTATCATGAAGATTGCAAAGGATATCGTGTGTACGTTCCACATTTGAGAGATGTAGTTTTGAGTAGAGATGTTTTATTCAAGCCAGAAAAATTATCTGCTGATTTTATTAATGTAATTTCATGGTTGTGCGATTACATGTATTGTACAAAAATGACTATTGAATTATAAAGAAGCAATCATCTCAGAAGAGAAAGAGTACCGGCGAGTTGCAATGCAGGATAAAATGAACTCGTTGAATGAAAATGGAACATGGATGTTGGTTGAGAAACCAGAAGATAAAAAAGTAATTGATAATCGTTGGGTTTTTACGAGAAAGAATAATTTAGATGGGTCAGAACGTTACAAAGCGCGATTAGTAATTAAGGGTTATTCACAAGAAGAAGGAATTGATTACATGGAAAATGTCAGTCCTGTAGTATGTTTCGATACGGTGAGATTCATGTTAAGTATTGCTGTGCATGAAAATTTACATCTCGGACAGTTTGATATAAAAACAGCGTTCTTACATGGCAATCTCA
>NC_046663.1:36772786-36783536 GCF_010883055.1 Belonocnema kinseyi | reverse complement strand
CCTGAAGGGTTTGATGATGGGACATCTCGTGTATGTAAATTATTGGCTTGTACGGATTGAAACAAGCTCCTAGATGTTGGACTGAACATTTTTCTAATTTCATCGAAAATCTAGGATTCCAACGGAGTTCGGGGGATCCATGTCTTTACGTGTATGTAAAAGGTACTGAACGAATTTTACTAACGATTTACGTTGATGATGAACTTATAGCAACTACAAATAAACGTTTAATTGATGAATTGCTGGACAATATAAGTAATCAATTCAAGATAACGAGTACTAAAAATGTTAAAAATTTTCTCGGAATAGAGATTTGCAAATTGAAGGATGGTTCCATTTTCATTCATCAGAGCAATTACATTAGGAGGTTGCTGGATAAATTCAATATGAGCGAAGCAAATAGTGGGTCGGCTCCAACTGAGTGTAATAATGATAAGTATGTATCTAAAAGAAAAAACTGTAAAGCACCATATCGTGAAGCGGTAGGAAATCTAATATTCTTGCAAATCATTAGACGACCTGATATCAGGTTTTCTATCAATGTTTTGTCGAAAAATTTAGAAAAACCAAGCGAAGAACATTGGATCTTAGTTAAGCGAATCTTGCGATATTTGAAAGGCAATGTAAATATGGGGCTTTTCTATTGTAAAAATCGAAACTTTGAAGCTTATTGTGATTCGGATTATGCAGGAGATAAAGATACGAGAAAGTCAACGTCTGGATTGGTGTGTAAGTATGCGAATCCAGTGATCACATGGCAGAGCAAAAGACAGCAATGTGTAGCTGTATCTGCGACCGAAGCAGAGTATGTGAGTGCTTGTATAGTTGCGAAAGAGATCATGTGAATGCTTGTTTAGTTGCGAAAGAGATCATTTGGTTAAAGCAATTGTTCAATGACGACAAAATCGATATTGATAAGTATTCTCTATTCATGCACTGAGGTAAATAAATTTCAAAATAATTCCAGTGATGCAAATTTTCACTTCAAAAACGTGTCGACAACTGTGAAGGATCAACCCTTGCCTGATATCAACTTATTTAACATAACTTTACCCAACAGAACCTGACCTCACCTAACCTGAATTAACAGAAATTTATTGAGCTACACGGAAAGCTCTGGAAGCATATTTTCCCAGTAGCAAATGTGTGCTACATCGAATGGGTCAACTCGAGCCTAACCTAGAAATAAATCTAACCTAGCCTAACCTCACGAAATACAATTAAACTGATTGTGCTGTCCCGTTGTGTTTGCGGTACCGTTTGAATCAGCTTGGGCTTAATCTGAAAAGAGGTTAAACCTATCCTAACCTAAAAAAACCTAACCTAACTTAACTTAACTTAACACAATTAAACTCATTGTGTTGTCCCGTTGTGCTTGCGGTACCGTTTCATTCAACTTCGGCTTAACCTATATAGAGGTATAATCTATCCTAACCTAACAAAACCTGACCTAACCTAGCCGAATGAAATTCAACCACACGTGTAGCTATGTAAGCGTATGGTTCTCAGTCTTAAATGTGTGCTATATTTAATAGGTTAACTCTATCTTAACCTATAAATGAATCTAACTTAACAGAACCTAACGAAATTTTGCTTAACGCAACACAACTTAACTTAAGTGTTCCCGTTGTAACACATTAAAATTCATTTCATTGTACTATAGGTGGTTAAAAATTTAGACGTACATTACTCATTTGAAGAAACTTAGAACTACAAGTAGAATTGACCCCATTTCAATTAACCTGACAATGTTTGTATCAATTAAAATCTAGAACTGTAACTTAAACATGCAAAGGAATAAGAATTTTATTCAAAATTTTTTTCTCTCTGCTTTTCTTAGACTTAAGGGATATATTAATACTATCTTTCGTGTTTACATTTTATCTTGCTTTTTATCGTAATTAAATTGATTTATAGACCTACTTCAGTCTATTTTCTGCCTGCTATAACGTGTCCGTTTTTCTTCGAAGGAACGATGCAAAGGTGATATCGTTGTTCCATCACTTTTATGTCTTGATGAAAACGTTCCCCTTGTTCTTCGCTGAAATCACCAACATTTTCTGGAAACTTATCCAGATGGGAATCTAGAAAGTGAAGTTTTAAATTCATCAAACAGCCTAACTTTTTGTAGCTTCTTATCATTTTCGCAACAATATTCTCGCAGTCTGGACTTTTTTTGTTACCGAGGAAATTTGTGTTTATTGCTTTAAAACTTTCCCAAGCGTCCATTTCAATTTTCGTCATGTGGCTCACGAAATTAGTATCTCTTGTCAATATTCGAATCTGTGGTCCATCAAAGACACCTTCTTTCAATTTAGCGTCTGAAACATTAGGGAATTTAAGGGAAATATACTTATGGCATTGTCCATCTTTGTCTAACGCCTTGACAAATTGCTTCATGAGCTCAAGCTTTATGTTTAGGGGTGGTAGTAAAATTTTTTCTGGATCAACGAGACTTTGGTTGATGATATTATGAGAACCAGGTTTGAATGAATCTCTTTTTTGCTATAATGATTGGCTCGATCTCTGCTATTCCAGAGGCATATAAAGCATGGCTCTCTCGTGAAACCCGATTGTTGGCCTAATATCATTGTTATGATTTTGAGATCACCACATATTTGCTATTTGTGATTCGTGTAATTAACTTTTTCAAAAAGAATTTTAACATTGTTATATTCTTGTTTGATGACCGTTGAGTGAGCTATAGGGATAGGAGCATTCGTGTTATGCAGTAAAACAGCCTTAATGCTGCGTTTTGACGAATTAATGAAAAGTCGCCATTCTTCGTCTCTGTACACATTTTTCTTCAAATGGTTCATTAGTCCGTTAACGTCAGTGCAGTACACTAAAGACGTCTCTTCGTCTTTAACGAAAAACTTTCTGCATTATTTGTCCCTGTCGCGGATAGAATGAAACTTTTGTCTTTGGCTCTAGAAGATTTCTTCTTTTTTAGAAATGAAGCGGAAAATTCAGCGTCGTCTTTCGGTAATCCACGATCTCTAATAAAATCATTCAGTTCTAGTTGCGACACTAATATTGGAACCTTCGATTTCATTTTTTGCACGCCATATTCGTCATCTTTTTCATCATTTTCATCGGAATCATCACAACTATTTTCTGTTCGATCACTGGTTTCACTACCGTCTCCATGACGTTGACTTTCAACTTCCATTCTGTCATCTTCTAAAGCGCTTAAATCAGGCTGGCGTGCATTTTTATTGATTTCAATTACTCTTGTGACTGTGCACACATTAATGTACGAAATGTTATTTTTATTTTTGTCGTTGAACCCTTTGACGGAATTCATGCAAAAGTAGCAGTCCTTCGCAATAACGGGTTTTTTCCATGTAGTTGGTGTAGAGTACTTGCGGTACTTTTCGTTGTTTGAATTTTTTAGACGACACAACATAAGTCTGCAGGAATTGGAAATGACGTGAGGAACCCATTTTGTTTCTTGGTGCAGCAATTTACGGTCAAAACACTTTTCGTAAAGACTTTTCACTTCCTCGTCGATTGATTTTCGCAAACTGCTTACTTCATATTTACTGCAAATGTAACAGAATAAATATGAGCTATTCTTGCAGGCATGCGATTGAGAAATGCTCGCGGTTTTTTTCCTTATAGCTTTAGACCCTACACTAACCATGTGATCCATTGATGAAGAGCTACGGTTGCATGATGACGACGTCGGAGAGCCCGCTTGCCTACCCTGACCAGACGCGGATACTGGGGTTTTCCCTGCATCGTAATACACTTTTTACCTGTGTCTGCCATGACGGCATGAACGCCGTTTACCCAGGGACTCGGCCAATGTGGATCCGTTACCCACCGTCACCACGTGGAGGTGCCCTGGTTACAGACACAGGCGAATAATGCTAGCAACAAGCGCTTACGAACCTCCAGACATTCACTGCTATTAATGTCAAAATATGAAAGTACGCAAGAACATGGTTGCCAGCGTAATCGGTTAGGTTAGGTCAGGTTTTGTTAGGTTAGGATAGGTTAAACCTCTATGTAGGTTAAGCGGAAGCTGAATGAAATGGTACCGCAAAAACAAAAGGACAACACAATCAGTTTAATTGTATTTCGTGAGGTTAGGTTGGGTTAGGCTAGATTAGATTTATTTCTAGGTTAGGCTCGAGTTGACCCATTCGATGTAGAACACATTTGCTACTAGGAAAATAATCTTCCAGAGCTTTACGTGTAGTTCAATAAATTTCTGTTAATTCAGGTTAGGTGAGGTCAGGTTCTGTTGGGTAAAGTTATGTTAAATAAGTTGATATCAGGCAAGGGTTGATCCTTCACAGTTGTCGACATGTTTTTGAAGTGAAATTTTGTATCACTGGCATTATTTTGAAATTTATTTGCCTCAGTGCATGATTTTTCGACATTTTTTGAGGTTATGGCTTTGTGACGGTTTGTGACGATGTAGAGTCTTAGGGAGGGTGTTGTGGAAGATTAACTCTAAAAACTCTACATCTAGAAGGTTCGAGACTGCGTCTGTACTAGGTAAGAAAGATCAGGCTAGAAGTTTCTCGAAATGAGGAAATACTAGATGAACTTAGGAAGTAGGCCTGGAATATTCGAAGGATTAATACGGTGTAAATGCAGGTACATAAGGACAGACGCCCTCCACCTTAGTTAGTTACTTAGTTCGTTCGTCCGTGCGTCAGTTAGTTCGATTGTAAATCTCGGTTGATTGTATACTTGTTACTAAATAAATTCTTGTGCCTGTACTTTACACAGTGTTTCTTATTTGAAACAATCAATAACGCCCCCAACAAAAAAGTAAAATAATCCCCATGTATACCTGGTCTAAAGGAAAAAGTCGCACTATAATTGACTTTGTTGTTGCGGATGAAAGACTAAGAGAGTTAGTCAAAGATGCAAGGGTCATGAGGGGTCCTGAATGCAATACTGATCATTAGCTTCTGATCTCAAAAATTAACTTAGGTCGGAGATGGAGAAAAAAAGAGAACCAAGAAAACAAAACAAACGCGAATCAAAATTAAGAACCTACAGAAGCCGGATGTGCGAATAGATTTCCAAAATAAGAAAATCGAAAGCATAGATAGGGCAACATGGGAGGACCATATAAAAAACACAGATATAGAGGGCGCCTAGACAATGTTACGGGTTATCCTTGTTAGATGTACGATTGAAGTGTGTGGTACCGCAGTTGTAGGAAGAATGTCTGGTGATAAGCGGTGGAATGATGAAATTCAGGCTACCCAAAAAGAAAAGAGAGAAACGTATAAGAGAACTTTGAACATCGCAGGTCTTAGCAATGAGGAAAGAAATAGATGTAGAAATAATTATAGACACGAAAACAGGATACTCACACGATTAGTTAAGGAACGTGAAGATATAATTAGAGCGGAAGAAGAGATGATAATACAAAACGACTTTGAAGGAAGCAAGAAACAGCTTTATAAAAAAACGAAAGAAAACAAAAGTGCAGAATTTGTCAACATGAGAAATAGTAGCGGATAAATGGTATACGATGCAGACGGACAACTGCGATGTTGAACATGATGCGATAGAAAACTTAATTGAGAAAGTCTGTGTCACTGAGGTTAGGGATATTATTAAGAACTTGAAAAACGGTAAGGCTGCCGGGGTAGACGGTATTAACGCTGAAATGCTTAAACACGGTGGCGAGTGCATACCACATAGACTGTGCGAATTGATAAATTTATGTTTCGAGATGGGAGACGTCCCAGACGATTGGAAATAAGCGATTATCGTACCAATATACAAGAGAAAGGGAGATTAAAGCGACTGCAATAAGTAAAGAAGGATTAGCTTATTAATAACCGTAAGTAAAATGTACTTAAAAAAACTTTTTCGTAGGGTAATGAAAATAACAGCTTTGACAAAGTAGATAGGAGTAAACTTTGGGAAGTCCTGAAAGAGTATGGAGTTAAAGGATGGCTCCTATAAGCTATAAAAACAATATATACAGGCAGCAAAGCGAGTATAAGAGTGAATGGGAAATTGAGCGACTGTTTCGATATTATTCAAGGAGTTAGACAGGGATGCGTTATGTCTTCATGGTTATTTATATTATTTATGGACAAGTGTTTTATGAACAAGTGTTTAAGAATGGCTCTCTTCGACGAAGAGGGTGTGGATCTCGAAACAGTAAGGGTACGTGGGCTAGCGTTCGGAGATGATAAGGTTGTTATGCCAGAGTCTATCGAAGACTTATAAAGAATGTTGAATAAACTAGATATAAGCATGAAGTGCATGGGCCTCAAAATTAACGCAAATAAAACAAAAACTATGGTGTTCGAAGGAAAGAGTTAAAAAACACTATGCAATATTTTATTAATTGATGAGAGAATTGAACAAGTTGATAAGTTCGTATACCTTGGTAGCTTATTTACTGCGGACGGAAAGATAGATGAGGGATTAGATAGACGCATAAACGAAAGTAAGAAGGTTATTGGTAGAGCAGGTCCCCTTATCAGAAATAAAAATATATCAAATAAAGCTAAAATGGCAATACATAATTTTATATTTGTACCGACTGTACTATGCGTTAGCAAGACATGTACTTATCAAGAAAAAGATAAGAGTAAAATTAACGCAATTGACATGAGATTCATGCGTATATATTATGCGGAAAATTTCTGATGGACAAAGTAAGTAACGAGATAATTCTAAAAGAATGTGGTGCAGAAGAGACGCTAGTAGACACATAGGAAAGAAATTGTTTAAGATGGTTCGGACATGCTGAGAGAATGCCAAATGAAGTACTAACGAAACAAGTTTATCGAAGTACAGTAAATGGCAGCGTGCCCAGAGGTAGACCGCGGAAGGAATGGTTAGAATGTGTGAATGGGACCCTAGTTAGAAGATACATAAGAAGTCACAGAAACACGAGAACCTGCATGAAAAAATGCATGAACATATTAAAAGCTAGAGAAGTATGCTAGGACAGGAAAGTATGGCGGCAAATAGTTAATAAAAAGAGTGTCAGTAGAGTGAATGACGGCTAAAACAAAAGACCTTAGCCACTAATGGACCCAAGTGGGGAACCTTACATAACGACTTCGTCAGGATCTTCACTTGGGGTGATTGCTAGAGAGATTGATCAGCAACCTGGTCGGAGCAGTATTACGGAACGAACGTGTTATTTACATAAATAACACGAGAATTCTGGATCAATCTCAAAATTCTCTATCCCTTCCACATACTACTCCTTTCCCCTACCGAGTGAGTCACGCCTACCCCGAAAGGGAAATGGCTTAATGGTGTACTGGTTTACGAAGCAAGCGTCGCCGTAAATTATAGGCGATCTTCAAGAGCAAGAGACTATGAAATAATGAAAAAAAAAATGTTTTCACATTAGTTGATAAACTTACATTGGAAATTGGTCGAAAATCACTACTACGAATGGCACAAATTTTGGTTGGAAATAATTTTTTTCTCATTGACGGCACAACGGGTTTTGAAGACCCCACAATTTTACAAGCTCTACTTTGAGCAGGTGCCCAACGTATGCTGACATTTACGGCTCTATACTAACCCACTTGACCTTTACTCAGGGATGTCAATTATTGGTAAAAGTCGACAATTGGTCCATTTTCACGAATTTGGCGCGGTTAATTCGAGCTCAAAAATTTGTTGGGGTATTTTTGACCCATAACGCCAGTTAAGGGTTAATGTTACGTTTCACAGCTAGCAACAAAAACTACGCGTTCTATCAGAAAGTAACGAATGACCAATTTGTAGATCTTTTCAGGGCGGGTAATTTTAGTACATTAATTTTCTTTGCATCTTGCATAGTTTAACCGCAAAATGGAATTTTGCTTATTACATTCGCATCATTTATGATTGAGAAAGTATTAGAATTGTCGGAAATTTGACATCACACTTTTTCAACGGATCTCCACGTTTTGAGACACCCTGATTCCGAAAATCAGGTTTTCACGATTGCGTCTGTCTGTCTGTCAGTCCGGCCGTCCGTCCGTCCATAAACACGATAAATCTCGAAAAATAAACAAATTAAATTTATCTTTGGCACCCTTTTTTTAGATCCTAAAAGAAAGGACGAGTTCGTGAACCAGCCATTTTCGATAAAAATTCAAAAAGTGAGCGCATTTTGAACATTTTTGAGACCACTTTTTACTGAATTTGAAAATTCTATGTACGGATATTTATATTATTAAAAAGAACAAACAATTTATCCTTATGACTTTTTTCGATAAAAAGAAAATTCTCAGAGTTATAGCATTTTCAAAAATCTTTTATTCAACCGAAAATCAAAATTTGAAGCCGAAAAACGCACGATATAAAAAAAAGTCAAGAGAAGAAAAACATTTCTTTTTCCAAGCCCTACAAGATTATCATAACCAATTTTTGGATTTTCTTCAAAAGCCGAAAATTCAAATTTTGATTGCACAAAAAATAATGGAAAATAAAAAATTCCATTTTGTGGACAAACTATGTAGGATACGAAAAAAGATGAAGTAACAAAAACGGTTATCCCAAAAAAGATCTACAACTTCGTTAAGAATCACTTCTTGATAGGGCGCGTACTTTTTGTTTTATTCGTGAAAAATAGCGTTGAAAAAAAAAAATAAAAAAAAATGTCTGGAAAAACGATGAAAGTTACGAGAAAAAAATTCAACAAAACCTGTTTACAAATGTCTGTCGGAAATCGAGCGCGCAGCGCGAGTGTTACGATGGGAATGTGTACCTCAAAGCCTACAGAGCTTTGAGAAACTTAATGTTTGACTATACTTAATTAAGTAGACAATTCAGAATATGAAGACGCATATAAATACTGCCATCTAAAAGATATCTTTTTGATAGATTTTTTTTCAAGCATTCCAAATGCAAAGAATAAATATCCGAGCGTGAAGCACGAGGTGTAATTATGTTCGAGCGCGAAGCGCGAGATGCAACCGACGCGCCCCCTAGGATTTCAAAAATTAACGTTTTTCTTTTACTGATTATTTTTCATATCATGAGTTGTTTGGCTTCAAATGTTCATTTTAGTTTTTGTTTTATTTTTTTATTTTGAAAATAATATAACTCTGATAATTTTATTTTTATCGAAAAAAGTCATAAAGATAAATTATTCGAGTTTTTGAGTACTATGAATAACCATTCATAGAATTTTTAAATCTTGAAAAAAAAATTGTCTCAAACATTTTTTAAACGCGCCCATTTTTTGAATTTTCATACAAAATAGCTGATTTACGAACTCAGTCTTTCTTTTTTGGCATTAAAAAAGTGCGCGAAAGCAGAATCGAATCTGATCAACCTTTCGAAAGTGATCGTACCTACACAATACAGACTACAGCCAAGACTACAGACAAAGACGTTTATTCTTATAGACGAAGAAAAGAGTACAACAGCGGAGAGGTGAAACTCAACAGAGGTGAATTTCTTTCCACCTGAATAAACAGGTCACACTTTGGAGAGGGGAAGAACAATTTCCTCTTTCTCTAAACCAGGATTTAGAGTCTAAGGTACAGCAAAACCATGGTAACTATAATACAGAATAATGCTAATTTTGAAAAAGCACTGGATAGCAGCAGCAGAAAAATGCCAGCGTAAACGCTGCACAGTGGGTTAAAATGGAAAAATGAGGTTCAAAATGACATTCAGAAAGCAATTATGCACCGCTTTTAGATTTTTTGTTGGGACAATTCAGGACAAGTCTTCAGAAAATGGTGAGAGTAGATTCTTTATTTATTTGTTTTTTAATTTAATTTTTTGTTCATTGAAAAAGCGAAAAAATATCGATTTTTTCAATTTCATTTTATATCTTCTAGACAAAATTTTTTTTATACTCCTCGCACCTTGGATTTTATGCACAAGGGTATAGGCAAGATAAAAAAATTATTCACTTGCATAGTTAATTCTCATAAACAAATTAAATTAACACATAATCTACATTCGCTTTCTTTCATCGTTGGGGTGATACGTGGCCATTGAAATTTACCATTAAATGGTATTCGTTTATTTTATAAACAAATTATATAAACGAATGCACATCTTATGCGTTTTTTAGGCGAAAAGAAACCTTTTTTGTGAGCTTGTTGAAAATATGTTGACAATGATGTTTTCTTACGAATTTTTTGCCACTTATCAATATTTGTTTATTTTATAAAAAAAATATATAAACAATACACTTTTTAGGCGTTTCAAAGCGAAAATAAATTGTTTTTCTCCTGAACTGGCTGAAAAATTTAAACCTTGAAAAATTTTTCTTATTTTTTAACAAAGTAATAAGACCTTTAATAAAAAATATGTCTTTTTTACATTTTGGTGCATTTTTCATAAAACAATTAATTTTTCAACCAAATAATAGAATCTTCAAACAAACAAGATGAATTTCGAATCAAAAATATAAAAGTAGCCTTTTCATTAAAAAAAAATATAAAAATTTTGCTCAAAAATATAGTTGGATTTTCTTATTGGGTTTCAGTTCATAATTTTATCGAAGTTCTCAACGATATTTAAAATTACACGATATTTTAAACCATACACTTCTTCTTTAAGGACTACACCTTTAAATGTTACTAAGTTATTTAGTACTAAATGTTACATACATTTGTAACGTTATTTTTGCCACCTCCACCCTTTTACCAACCTTAGGTTTTAGCTCCCTTCCCCACATCCTCAAAATGGCAAAGTACTTTATGGAAAGTAACACCAGGCCTCTTTTTATTTTAGGACTAAACCTCTAAATTTTACAAAGTTACTGAGTACTAAGTTTCACCTAAGTTCA
>NC_046663.1:36770705-36772686 GCF_010883055.1 Belonocnema kinseyi | reverse complement strand
CTCGAGTACAGTAAAGATTATTCTAAACCTAAGAGATTCGAAGAAATCACGTTTTAAAAACAGACGTAAAACCTTATAAATCTGAAAATTGCGCAGCAACATCATTAATAATTTTATAGACAAATTGTTGTCATTACATATAATATACTTATGAGAAAAAATTCGGTTTTTCTTGGGAATATTTAAAATTAACGTTACCATCAAAAGTTTGTTATTTTGAAAGAAACAATGTTTTTAACATTAGAAATAGTCAAATTAGGCATTTTAAAAATAATTTCGTTAAAAAAATTATTATCCTTTGTCATCGACCGATAGCACAAAGAAATTACTATATAACAGCCAAATACAATTTTTTTAACCAATTTGTAATAACGATTAAAATGGTTGATTTTCATATGTTCTCCCGAAAAGTTTAGGAATTAATTATTTATACTCTGCTACACTGGAAAACGAACAGTTTACATCTAAAAATTTTGAGCAGTGAATTTGTCAATTAAAGTTGTTTAAACAATCATCCGTCGTAATTGCATGAATAAATCTGATAATTTTGTGAAATTTTATTATAATTTTTAGCCGAGTTCGTAGAAAAAAACTTAAGTTATTTCAACATAACTACCTTATATGAATAATTGTTTATAAAATAGTAATTTATTTATTATATTTTATGAATTCAATTAAAAAAGTTATTTGTTAATAAACTGTTCAAATTTAGTGTGACTTAATTCAAGAATCACTGCTAATCAACATCAATCCATTTTCACTCACTTGTTTGTTAATAGCAAATTCAGATAATTTTTTAACAAATTCGAATCTATCAGATAACTATATCGAAACTTGCAAATAAAGAATTTTACGTCATTATTTAAAATATTTTAAAACTGGGAAGCATTTCCCAAAATTTATCAAATATTTCTTTATTTCTTTAAAATTTTTAGAAGTCCTAAATATCTTTTAAAAGGCTCCAATTTTTCCTAAAGTTTTGTAGAATGCTGTAAAATAACTTGTTTGATTTAATTTTCTAGATTGTTTTTTAACACATCTGAAATATTTAAAAATATTTTCTAATTTTCTTAAGAGTATTACAAATTTGTATTCATATAAGATTAAGAACAAACTAATAATAATTTCAATAATTGTGTGAACGAAGAAAATATTCGAAAAGAATTCAATGTTACATCAAAATATTGTTTTATTTATTTCTATTTCTATTATTTTTATCTAGAAAGAAAATGTCTATTATGCTTTAAACATATTACATAAATTTTACGTAACTGCGATGAGGCGAGGGATCCAAAGTAAATGTTACGGTCATTACAAGGGGAGGGGAGGTCGAAAATATCGTTACGTAATATTTGAACGCTCCTTCAGCAGAGGAATTTTTTTCGAAAAGAATGAGGCATAAAACTTATTCTGCACTTAAACCCTTTTAGGTTCATTAACTAGGGAAACTTTATCAGTGTTATACGAAGCGCAAAGTTTTATTAGTTGGGACGAGATATGTTACTTTCAAGTTAAGTAATGACCAAAAGAGACCAAATTTCTTACCTACAAAATGCAACCCGCTTTCCTTTACGATTACTGGTTCCGGTTTGGATTTTACACAGAAAAATCACTTTTAAAGCAGTTCATTTACGCAGACGTAATTTTATTTTCAACAACACGTGGAGGTTGGCAGACAGTGGTGTAGTCCTTAAAGAAAAAGTGCCCTAACGATACTTTCTGTAAAGTACTTTACTCGTTAGAAGTGTGGAGGATAGGGTTATCGGTATAAAAAGGGTGGGGGTAGAAATAACGTTATGAACTTAGGTAACATTAAGTATTAAATAACTTTGTAACATTTAGAAGCGCAGTTCTAAAAGAAAAAGTGGCATGTTGTTATTTTCCATAAAGTACTTTGCCATTTTAAGGAGGTGGGGAGGGGAGCTAAAAACTAAGGTTGGTGAAAGGGTGGAGGTGGCAAAAATAACGTTATGAACTTAGG
>NC_046663.1:36766829-36770605 GCF_010883055.1 Belonocnema kinseyi | reverse complement strand
TCAGATTAAACGTCACATTTAAACTTATGTGTGAACTATCTTCATTTTCCTTAACCCTTGTTATCGGTACATCTAAGAGCTCAAACCAAGTGCTCAACAAATGACAATAACCATAGTAGACCGTTATTAAGGTTTCTACAAATAGATTAAAAATTAGTTCTTAAAAGTTCGTTGCGATGAAAGCCCCAATTTTAAAATGTTTATTTTTTAAATAAATTTTTCACATTCACAGTCCCAAACTCTCAACTCACAATTAAAATCCTCTTTTCCAAATAAGAATTAGAGTAATAAAATATATGAAACCACTTTTAATTTTCATATTACTTTTTGCGTTATTTATATTATATTAAAGTTTACATTCGGGAGAAAAATAACAATCACTAAACAACATTCCCGGTTTGAAATTAACTTCTTTCTTGAAAAATTAACTGTTTTGAAGAAAATTCCAATTTTTGGCGACGTTTTTTCTGTTGAAAATGTAACTGTTTCAATAAAAATTATTCGATTCTAGTTAAAGCTTCAAGTATTTTCTTGTTAAAAAAATCTTTTCTTCACTGAAAATTTAAGTATTTTGTTGAAAATTCAACTGATTATTCGAAAACTAATTTTTTTCCTAGAAATTCATGTTTCTGGGTTAAAAATTCTGGTATTGTTAAAATTGGTGGAAAATTTATCTTTCTGGTTTGAAAATTTAAACATTTGGTTGTATTTACATGGTAGTATTTAAAATTTGGTACTTTTTTGTAGAAAATTCTTTCTATTATTGAAAATTAATTCTCCTGAAATAAAAATCTGACTGCTTCACTTTTGGTTGAAAATTAATATTTTTAGTTTAAAAATTCAACTATTTAGTTAAAAATATTTAGAAACGAAAAAGTATAATCTAAACATTAATTAAATTAATTTTGTTGTTAGAAAATCAATTTTTTTAAACAGCAACTGTTTGGTAGAGAATTAATCTGTTTTAGTAGGGGCTATACGTTTTTTGTAGAAAATTCGTTTTTGTTGGTTAAATGCAACCGCTTTTTAGTATAGGATCAAATATAATTTGTTAAAATATCAACTATTACATTTTCAGTTGACAATATATCTTTCTAGGTTTTGAAAATTCCACTTCTGGGTTGAAAGTTGAATTAATTTCTTAAAGTTCATTTTTTTAGTTGAAGATTCATAATTTAAGCTGAAATTTGATGTTGTTAAAAATTAATTTGTCTAACGGAAAATTTAACAACTTTCTTTAAAATTTAACTATTTAATAAACCATTCATCTAATTGCCTTAAATTCAACAGTATAGTAGAAAATTTGTTAAAAATTCTTTATTTTCCGGTCGAAACTCTTATTTTTGGTTAAAGCCACAACGGACTTGTAGAAAATTCGTATTTTCGGCTCGAGCATTAAAAAATTTAGTACAAATTTAACTATTTAGGAGAAAAGTTATGTGTTTATTGAAAATTATATTTTTTTCTTTTTTTTTGGTAAAAATTCAACTATATGTTTGGAAATTTAATATATTTGTATTTAATTTGTTTGGAAAATTGATATATTTCTTTATTTTTGGTAAAAGATCCATTTTTTTGTCAAAAATATTATTTTTTGGTCAAAACTACAAGTTGATTTTCGCAAATTCGGATTTTTGGCTCGAGAATTTAATAATTTAGTAAAAAATTAAACTATTTAGTAAAAAATTTATGTATTTGTTGAAAATTTGTCTTTTTTAGTAGAACATCAATCTTTTTGGTTGAAAATGTACTTGTTTCGTTGAAATTCAACTGGTTTGAAGAAAATTCATAATATTGCTAGAAATTCAACAATTTAGTAGGATATTTAATGATTTCCTAGACAATTTAACTATTTAGTAGAAAACTTATGTATTTGCTTAAAATTCTTTTTTTTTCAAGCAAATAAATATTTTGGTTGAAAATACAAATTTTTTGTTGAAAATTTTACTTTTTTTAGAAAATTCGTATTTTTGACTCTGCTTCTTCGATGGATAAAAATTTGAATGCTTACCTTTCCCCTCCTTGAATATAGATAGTCTTATTGAGGCCCTGGATACCACTCTTTCTGAGTTTCTCGTAAAATATTCCCATTCACCTATATTGGTAGGGTGGGGGGGGGGGATTTCAATTCGCGTATAGGTATGCTAAATCAATTAAATTCTGAGATTTTACCACTGAGTATATCGGCGTCACATAGTCTACTTTCTTTGGATAACAAAATCAATAGACCTTCATGGCTCCTGAAGGAATTAATGCTAACGTTAAAAAAAATTTAATTGGTATAAAAAACAGTGTAACTATTAATAGTCCTACACATGTGGCTTCTCAGGAACCATTGGGTAATAGTATAATTGATCTCGCTGCCTGTAATATTAATTTTTTAGAATTTATAGAAGATTTTGAAACTCTTTCGATGGCAACACGATCTGATCACTTTCCGATAGTTACAAGATCATACTTATATCGTAAAGGTGATTCCAATTGTAAACTAAATTTAAATTCTTTAAATGAGTCCATTAAATGGAAAAATCATCTAGAATTAGCCTACATCGAGGGCAAGAAGTCCTTTCCTAATGTTATTCTACAGGAAAATGCACCTATCGATGACATAAATGATAAAATTACGGATACAATCACTCAGAGAGCGAAAGAGGTTGGGTTGACAAAAAAGCAATATATAGGAGAATTCAGAAAGAAACCCTGGTACGATGCTGAACGTTCCTATCTGGCTCGTAAAATAAAGAGGGAGTTAAAAAAGTGTAAAGAATCAGGGTTTGCGGACGCTGATGATAGGGTTTACAAAGGGTCGAAAAGACACTATGTATGTATGATTAATAAAAAGCGTAAGGAATTTGAGAGTTCTCGCCTCAATGATCTGGCTTCAGCCAATAATTCAGCGAAATTCTGGAAGACGGTTAACAATTTTAGATGTTGAGCCTCCATTGTTGGACATATTAGCCGAGCAGAGTGGCAGGAATTTGCCAAGGAAATATATCCGCCTCGTATTGCATTAGATATCTGCTGCTTTGAAGTCTCTCATCCTCTTTTAGACTCAGATTTTACCCAAAATTAAATTCGAGAAAGTTTAAAAAAATGTAAATTAAACAAGACTCCGGGGGAGGACGGTTTCGGCAATGAATTTTATAAGTATCTCCCAGAGAATTGGCTCCTATACTTGGAGGGCTTGTTTGGGTGAATCTGGGGTGAAGAAGAAGTGTAACTAAGGTTTTTACGCAGGTTTTGCTATCAAGGATCTCCATGTGGGCTGAGAGTACAGGCGCTCTTCCAGAGAACCAGGCTGGTTTCAGAAGTGGAAGAAGCTGCTTGGACCACATTTCCACCCTATCTTCTATTATCCAAATACGTCTCTCTGAACCAGGGGGCAAACTTTTTTCATTTTTTGTTGACTTCAAAAGGGCCTTCCCCTCTATAAACCATCGTCACCTCTGGAAAAAAACTCCTGTAGAAGGGCGTCAGCAGCAAAATGTTAAAAATTATTTCTAACCTATATCAGAAAGCTACTGTTTCTATACGTTCAACCGAAAATTACACCATCCCGGTGGAGGCAACCTTAGGTCTCCTTCAGGGTGAAAGTTTGAGTCCGATACTATTTGCCATATTCCTCAGTGATCTTGAGGAATACTTACGAGGGTAGTTCAATAAGTCCTTAGAAGGACCAACATATGGCGCGCGAATCGCTCCAAATCATCTGTTTTCAGTCAGCACCACTCCCGACTAGATATATGATGCAGTCACAGTCCACATCTTCTGAGTTT
>NC_046663.1:36753443-36766729 GCF_010883055.1 Belonocnema kinseyi | reverse complement strand
GCTTATTTTGAGGAACATCCGAAAACGCACTTTTCTGAAGGATTAAAAAAACTTGAAAAGCGATTGACCAAGTGTATAGAGCTCCAAGGAGATTATGTTGAAGAATAAAAAAAAAATTACCAAAAAAAAATTGTTTTTATACTTCATTCTAAGGACTTATTGAACTACCCTCGTAATAAATCATGCAGCCAGAGGGGTTATGGTTAATTATTTTACGGAAGTAGTCATTTTGGCTTACGCGGAAGAAAATTTTCTTTCGATTGATGAAAGTAAATCTAAAATTCTTATTTTTCATAAAGGCAACATCCGGAAAGATTATAGCTTCCGTTACAAGGGCGAATCTCTGGAGATCGTGCATACGTATGATTATCTTGGCACTACTTTCTCTAGCACAGATAGATTTGCGAAAGCGAGTGAAAGGAGGATAAGTGTTCCAAATGTAGCTATGGGTGCGGTCCTCAGGATTCTCTTCTCATCGAAGTGAGACTTTTGGGACACTATGAGAGTGCTGTTTCGCAGCATGTGTCTTAGCGTCCTCTTCTTTGCTATTGTAGTCTGAGGTTTATGGTATCATGAGTCTGTTGAGAAAATTCAGACGAATGTTTATAACAGAATACTGGCTCTTACTCTTTACACCCCTAATTATGCGGTCAGGATTGAAACAGGCTCTAGGCAACTTTCATATGATATCTTAAAGCAGGCTTTGAATTGGTTGGAAAGAGTCTTCGGCATGAGAGAGGGGAAACTTCCTCAAACATATCTAGAAAGATTGATTCGCCTATCTGTCAAGAAAGATGAAAAACCCGAATATAATTGGTTTCTGCAATTGCAGCACTTTTTTGAACAGTGCGGGGTGGGAAGGATGTAGCCTTCATTGGAGGCTAATTCTCTAAAGATAAACAAGGATCGTATACTCAACACTTACAGAATTCACCTCCTAAATTCCGATCTTGCCAGACTGGAATCCTCTGAGAGTTTGCAAGTTTATCCTTACCTCCCTTTGACTTTTCAGAAAACTATTCTTTGAAAATAAGAATTCCCTTGATCTTTACAAGAATAATGGTTCAGCTTAGGCTTTTGGGTTTCAAAAGAGGAAGAGTCTGCTTAAATGACTTAAGATATGACTTCGTAGCAGGCCGTTGAAATGCGTAATTTATTTAAACTAGTCCAAGCCATTTTGCGCATCCGCACCTTTATACTTGAGTCTTAAATAGGCAACATAATTAAGTTTAATTCTTGTTCTTTTATTGTAGAATATTTTCTAGCTTTAAGCAACCCGTTTGTACAGGTCAATGACCTAAGAATCTTATCAATAAACACACACAATATTTAGTAGAAAAATTTATGAATCTGTTTAAAATTCGTATTTTTGGTAAAAAATAAATATTTTTTAAACTGCAACTTTAAGGTTAAAAAGTAATCTGTTTTATTTGATTATTTAATTTTTTTGTAGAAAATTCGATTTTGTCAGTTAAATACAAAGGTTTTTTAATTTAAACTAAACTTTCTTTTGAAAATTCAACAATTACATTTTTGTGTTCAAAATATATCTTTCTAGGTTAAAATTTTCACTTCTGGGTCTAGAGTTGAACTAATTTCCTAAAAGTTAATTTTTTCAGTTGAAGATTTACAGTTTCAGTTGAAAGTTCGCTTTTTCTAATTAAAAATTAATTTTTTCAACTGAAAATTGAACCATTTATTTAGAAATTCAGCAGTTTTATAGAAAATTCGTCTCATTGAGTTAAAAATTTAAAAATCTGGTACAAAATTATTCTGTTTTGTAGAAAATTCACTTTTTTATTTAAAATTAATGCTCGCAAATAAAAAATTCAACTAACTCATTTTTTGTTAAAAATTGATATTTTTAGTATAAAAATTCCACTATTTAGTTAAATCAATTTAAAACAAAAAAATACAAACTAAAAATTAATCAAACAATATTTAAATCCATTGCTCAAACTATTTAGTATAAAAATTATGCACTTTTTGAAGAATTCATATTTTTTCGTTAAATTAGCGAAGACATTCAAAAATATATTTAAAAGTAAAGTAAAAAAAAATTGTAGAGTAGCGAACAATTCTGTGAAAATATTGTCTCTAGTGTCATTTTGGTTGTTGAAATAGTAGGGAATTAGTAGCATGGCTCAAAAGAGTGTCAAATAGTGTTAATAGTGTGGTGAGTCAGAGTTCTGTAATTATTTAAATTATTTAACTGAAAAAATCGTACCAAGCAGTTATTTCTAGACCACTGAATGAAAGTGCAAAAAGTACTTAGGAGTGATAAATGTGAGGATAAGTGAAAAAGTCGAAAATACTGTGTAGTTTTTATCCCGCATAATTTATGGGAATCGCGTGCTAGGTTTAAAGATTTAATCTCTTATAGAGGAAAGCTCGAGACAACACGCAGACGTTGAAAATCGATACCTTCGTATATAGATATAAACTCGATCTAGCAAATTTATAATAATGGTTCATTAAGGTAAATGTCATTATCACGCCTCTGTTAATCTGCATAAAAAGTCACGTGTTTATTAAACAAGCTTACGTCAACTACAAAGATAATTTTTAACAAAATATAGTTGAGTGTTCAAGCTAAAAGGTCGAATGTTTTAGAAAATCGATAACTTTGAAATCGAAAATTAATTAATTAGAAAAACAACTGAGCAGTTGCGTCGTGGGCCGCCCGATAGAAGTGGTAACTTGATGAAGTGATAAAATAATGTAGTTTGGTTATTCAATGAACTCTTTCAACAATAAATAATAGTTGAAATATTACTCAGAATAATCAGACGATTTAGAGTAAGAGTCTCAGTAGGGTGTAAGCGCGAAGGAAAGAGAGAAAGAGAGAGAGAGAGAGAGAGAGAGCAAGAGAATGGCGAGAGGGAGAGAAGTGGAAGATTCGAAGCAGAGATAGAGAGGGAGAGAGATTGAAAGAGTCAGTCAGTGGCAGAAGCGAAGGAGAAATAGAGAGGGAGAGGGGTTGAAAGACTCAGTCAGTGGAAGAAGCGAAGGAGAGATAAAGGAGATTTGCATTTAAATTGCATTTTGAATGAAATAGCTGAATTCAAAAGGAGTTAATTCACAAACAAGAAACATAAACTTTCAATTAAATAGTTGAATTTTGAACAAAAAAAATTAATAAGTTGTACAATAGTTGAATATCCAGCTAAGAAATGAATTTTCAACAAAACAGTTGTATCTCCAATCAAATAGTTAAATTTTTTTACCAAATGATCAAGTTTTCCTACAAAAAAGCTTACACTCCAACCAAAAAGCAAAAAACTGAATTTTTAAACCAAAAGAACATATTTTTAAAAGGAAAGTTGAGTTTGCAACCAGAAAAGTTGAATTTTCATTAAATAAGTTCATTTTCAACCAAGAAACGTGAATTTTCTACCAAAAAGTGGCAATTTTAAATCCAAAAGAAAAATATTTGACTTTTCAAAAAACGAAATTTATATTTCGAATTGACAGCAGTGGTATTTGACCAAAAAGGCGAATTTTAAAGAAAACAGTTGAAACGTCATACAAAAAATATTGTCTACTAGTAGAGGTGAAGTTTAAACATAAAAGTTGAGTTTTCAAGTTGAAAAGTCGAAAGTTTTTGAAATCATTTGTTGCGATTGAAATCCAAACAGATAATTTTTTGACAAAATACTTTATTTTCCATAAAATAATTAAAATTTTAAGCGCAAATGAGACTAATTCTCTACAAAATAAAAAATTGTATTTTTTGGTATAAAATTAATCTTTTTATTAAAGAATTAATTTCATTGTTTAAAAATGGTTCTTTTTGGTTCAATCATATTAGTGGTAATAATTAGTGATAAATATTAACCATTCGATGTTATTGGTTTATGTTACAAATAAATTCTTTAAAAAATTGCATAGTTTAGCAATATATGGGCAGAAAGTAATAGTTTTTCCTTCTTAAGACATAAAATAACTGGAGCGGTGGGGTTTAGTCAGGAATAATTGTCATTCGATATTATTTGTTTATTTTATAAATCAATTTTATAAATAAATGCATAGTTTGGCCATTTATAGACATAAAGTGAACTCTTTAATTTCTTATTCTATTATTTTATTTCTTATTAGTATTTAAATTTTTTTTATAAATAAACAAATATGACGAAAAAATGGCCATTCTTTATATTTGACGTTCCCGATGATCGTCAATAACATGGAAATGGTTGAAATCGTCTAAGTTGCATAGATTAACATTAGTTCAAGATATTATAATTTTTTATAATAAACAAAAAAACTTTTTATAGGCAAATTATTTTTTTTTTAAAGAATGTTTTTTACGATTTTTAATAGTATTACGTTTTTTAAAGTTTTATAGCAGGGACTCTAGATAAAAATAATATAATGTTGAAGAAATTTCTTCTTGTGATTATTATTGTTAATATTAAAAAAAAATGCATTAATCAGGAATTTTTCCACAGAAACATTCGTTTCTTCCCATGTCATTTTTTAAATTAGAAGCTTTATGCTAATGTTAAAACACTTCATAATTTGTTTACTAATCTTATTTTTTTTAACAATGTTATTAAACAAATGCATAGATAAGGTATTTGTCGGAAAAAATTCGTTTTTTTTTATGACAACTTTTTCAATTAGAAACTTCTTGATGATTTCAGAAAGAATTGATAATTTATTGATAAACTTAATTACTTTTGTGAACAATATTGATAAGCAAATGAATTATTAGGGCATCTGTCTACGGAAAAATAGGTTTTTTTTCGAAGACAGACTTTTTAATAGCAATATTCATAATAAATTCAGCAACATTCATGATAAGTTAAGAATTTTATGATATTTTTAAACAATTTAATAAACAAATACACTATTCGGGCATCTGTGGAAGGAAAAATGATTTTTTCGATGTCTTTTTTTTTAAATTGGGAACCTCACGATAACTTCAGCGAAATTCATAATTAGTTGATTAATTTTTTTGTTAACATATGCATTATCCTACAGCTGCAGCCTCATAAAAAAGTATAAAAGTAATGAGAAATTTAAATTGAAAGGACTGAAATAAAAAAAAACACGTTCATTGACCAATGCACCAATAATGTATATGCTTATCAAATTTGTTTAAGACGTTATAGAATTTATCAACTAATTATGAGTGTTAATGAAATTATCCTCAAGTCCCAATTAAAAAGATTGATCTAAAAAAAAACACATTTTTTTCTCGACAGGTGCCCGAATAATGCCTTAGTTTATTAAATTTGTTTTCACAAAAAAGTGTACAATTTATCAACTACTTATGAATTCTTCTGAAATTATCATGAAGTTTACAATTAAAAAGATAGAAAAAAAATTTCCGTTGACAGATGCCCCAATAATGCATTTGTTCATTAAAATTGTTTTTAAAAACTCATAAAATTGATCAATAAATTATGTATTCTTTCTGAAATTATCATGAAGTTCCAAATTAAAAAAGTTGTCACGAAAAAAAACGAATTTTTCTTTTGAAAAATGCGTTATCTATACATTTGTTTATTGAATTTGTTTTTAAAAATTTTAAAGTTTATCATTATATTGTTTTTATCTAAATTTCTTTCAATGTAACTTAAAAAAACGTAAAATTATGGAAAATCGTAAAAAAAATTCTTTCAACAATTTATTTGTTCAGCCAAATTGTTTTTGTTTATCATATACTATTGAAATTTCTTTATCCAATGTTACTTAATATATATATATAACTTAGGAGATTTTAACCATTTTCATGTTATTGACGAGGACTGGGAAGGTCAAATAGAAAAAATTGCAATTTTTTTCGTCATATTTGTTTATTTATAAAAGATTGAAAGCCTATTCATAAAACAGAATCAACACCTCTCTTAAAAATCTTATCAGCTTTCTTTGGTCCAAATCGTTCAATATTTGTTGGCTATTCGTTATTTTGAACCAAAAAAGTCATTTTTTCCGACTGTGCAAAAGAAAAAGTCCGTGAACCAATTGATTTTCAGAAGAAAATTATTATCCGATTTTAACTCTTTTTTTTAATGAAAGCTAATAAAATTTCGCATCGAACTGGCCTGGCCAATTTTTAAATTATTGTTTATTTTTTGTTTACTGAATAACAAAGATTTTAAAAATTTGACGTTTGAAGCATACTGACGTTTGAACAATGCTGTCATTCAATCAAAAGTACCTAAAAAACTGAAAGAAACTATCCAAAAAATATGTCCAATATCAGTGCAAATGTTAAAAAATGTATTGAATTTGTTATAAACAAATAAGTAAATGTAAATGGTTTCGTGGGGATTGGCGCCGAATCGTCACTTGATTCGCACTAAATTTGAATAATTTATGGAAAAAAAGAATGTTTAAGTCGAATTAATAAAAGTTAATAAGTAATTTCTTATTTTAAAAGCAATTTTTCTAAACAAATATACATATCAGGTATTTTTTATGGAATAAATAATAATTTTTTTTGGAATCGATCATATATTACTTGAAAATAAAACCTAAGTAACATATTTGTTCACCAAATAAAAGTTAATGATTGTTTAAACCACTTTAATTAACAAATGCACCATTTTGTTATTTTTGGAGGTACAAACTTGATTTTTTCGATGCAATTAACTGTAAATAACAAACTCCTAAATCGTTAAGAACATTTTGATGACAGTAAACAATTTATTATTGTAAACAACAATTGCTTAAAGCATTTTTTATCATTTTAGGTATTTATAAATAAAATACCGTTTTCACGGAATTAACAGCTAGTTATTTATAAATAGTTTTTTTGCCATAAATCGATAACATTTGACCATTTTTTATCGAAACTTAATTAACAAATGAATTATTTGGCTATTTTCAGCATTTAGGCGTTTTTCGTAAGTGTAACTGTAAGCGTATCACATGCAGTTTCGACAATATCAGTAAAACATAAAGTGTTTGCCTAAGAATTAGTGTGATTTCATCATAATATCGCCACCTGTGAAATACCTGTAAAAATATTATATTACATACCATGCATAGCTTCGGTTATTTAATTGTTAATAAAAATAAAAATAGTGGATCGTTACTGAGTTATTAAAAAAGTTTAAAAAATGTGTTATTAACAGTTTATTACACAAAAAACAAGTTTAAATGCTGAAAAATATCCAAATAATGCATTTGTTAATTAAGTTTAGTAAAGCCATTATCAAATGTTATCGATCCATAGCAAAAAAAAACATTGCTAAGTAACTGGCTGTTCATTCTCTGAAAAAACGGTGTTTTAGTTATAAATACATAAAATTATAAAAATTCGTTCAAATTAATTGTTTTTTACAATAATAAATAGTTTACTGTCATCAAAAAGTTATTGAAAATTTAGAAGTTACTTATTTACAGTTAGTGATCGATTCCATAGAAAAAACTTTATTTATTCTATAAAAAATGCCTGATATGGGTATTTGTTCATAAAAATTGCTTTTAAAATAACAAATTAATCATTAATTTTTATCAATTTAACTAAACAAATCTGCTGGTCCATAAATTGTTCAAATTTAGTGCAAATCAAGTGACGAATCGCCGCCAATCTCCACGAAACCATTTTCATTCACTTATTCGTTTATAACAAATTCAATAAATTTTTTAACATTTGCATTGCTATTAGACATCTTTTTTTGATAGTTGCTTAAGTTTTTTTAGATATTTTTTATTGAATCAAAGCATTCATCAAAAACTGGTGTACTTTAAAAGTGATTTTTTTTCATTTTAGTTATTAAATAAACAAAAATTTAAAAATCGGCCCTAAGAGTTTGATGCGAAATTTTATTAGCTTGCATTGTTTAAATACCTCACAAAGGTCTCCTTTGAATGCTAAATGCCTGTTTTTGACAATAGCAAAACTTGGCACAAAGTTATACAACTCGGTCGCACACTTTCCGGATAGGCCTCGTAGTTAACAGTAAATTAAATTCAGACACTAATCGAGTTTCCAAGTTGATTAAAGCGGTTTTAGGATAGCCAAATTCTTCTCTTAAGTTAGCTAACTGAAAAGTTGTTTGACTTTAGTGAAATTGAGCATAGAAAACTTGGCCTCATTAAACCTCTGATTATTAGGAAGAATCTAAATTTCCTCCCTTCCGACTCCATTCTCCGTTTTCCTTTGTTCATGTCTTTTCTCAAGTACATGAACATCCGCCAGAACAGAAGAACCTTTATGGTCTCATTAACTTTACTAAGTGATCTATTAAACCAGCGATACAACATGGGTGCTTCTTCTTATACTGCGGTCCTGATGAATAAAACATAAAACTGTCTTTTCATCAAAAATCATTTTTTTATAGCGTTGAAAAGAAAAGTATAAAAAGACGAATTTAATTGTGCTAATTATGATTGAAAATTTTAAATAAATATTAAGATAATTAGATCTTAATTAGCATATCTGCAGCGACTTTTAATCATTCCTGATGAAGAAATAATAGATCTAGACAAAAATGTAGCATCTATACCACTTTTTTGTGATACACAAATTTTCGTCGAAAATATTAATAATGTTCAAACATTATAAGTTCTCTTTGAAACTTAATAACTTTTATCAACAGTAACAATAAGATTTTTTCTGGAATAAGCTCTTATGCTTCGCTCCGCTGGGAATCGAACCACAGAGCTTCCGATTGCCGGTTGGGTGTTTTACCCTTAAGCTACTAGAGAGATCGAAAGAAGAATTGTTTTCAGAAATACATGCATTATTTTTCTAAGAGTTACGCACTTAAAATCTGCAAGGAATCTGTATTATCATCAGAGAATAACACAAATTTGTAACATCTTTTTAGACTAGATGAAGCTATGAATTAAAGAAAAATGTCATTCATAGCTCCATCTAGTCTGAAAAGTCGTTAATGACTTCTGTTATTCTCTGATGATAATACAGATTCCTTGAAAAGTAGCAATTTTAAATGAAACATGCTAACATAACATACCATAACAAATTATTTGAATTTGTAGATCTTTTTTTGAATCTAAATTTTGTTGTTTAAAATAACCGATTTCCATTAAAAAGTATTAACATAACCTACAATTATTGAAAAATTGTAAATATTTTTTTTTAATATAATTTTTTTATTTCAAAATACTAATTTTTGACAAAAAACCATAAGATGATAAAAACATGTTAAATAATCCTTAATATGGTTCAAATTAAAACGATTTTTGTTTCAAAATAACAACTTTCGATTTAAAATACCAAAGCCACCTAAAATTGGCTGAGAAGTATGAAACTTATTTAAAATGTAATAATCTTTATTAATCAAAGAAATTTTAGATGACAGACGCTAACATAACGCAACAAAAAATTATTGAAGGTTCTTAATCTTTCTTTAAAGCTAATGTTTTCTGTTTAAAACAGCCGATATTCAGTAAAAAGTGTTAACATAACCTAAAATTATTCCAAAATAGTAAATATTAATGAAAATATAATTTTTCAAATTAAAAATACTAATTTCCGACAAAAAACAATAACATGAACAATAATTGTTAAATAATTCTTATAATTGTTCAAAGTATAACATTTTTTGTTTCAAAATAACAATTTTCGCTGCAAGATGCCAACGCAACCTAACATTGGTCAACAATTATTAAACTTCTTTGAAATCCAATAAGTTTTTATTAGAGATGTAAATTTCGGACGAAAAACACTAACATAATCTGAAACTCATAAAGCATGCAAATTTTATAGTTTTAAACAAAAATCATTCATATAATGATTTTTTGTTTAAATATAAAAATGTAAATATTAAAATTTTTGTTAAAAGCTTCTTATTAAAAATACCAGCTACAAGAAAGAATAAAATAACCGAAAATTGTTCAGAATTGTAAATCTTCTTCGAAATCTAATGATTTTTTATTCAAATAGCTGACTTCTTTTAAAAAATGTTAATACAACCTAAAACTGTTTACAAATAGCAAATCTTGTTCCAATAATAATGATCTTTATTTTTAAATTCCAATTTTAGGTGAGAAACGCCAAAATGAATGACAAAGCCACCGAGCGCGTCCTCGGATTGCAGATAGAGGGTCCCTGTACCAAGGGTTTCTGCTGAATATGGTTGCAAAAATAAATAAACAGTCGCGGACAATTGTCCAGGGGTGGTTCCGAAAGAATTAACCCCCAAGCAAAGGTGTGAAAACGGTGCTGAATACTGAATGGCACCTTGATGAGGTGTCTTGAACGGTGACTCTGGGATACCGGGCAAACTCATAGAGTACGCAGCCTTATCCTTGCATGCGGGGCTCTACAAGGATGGACGAACTCCTTTATCTAGCTTCTCGTGGGAACAACAATGCCAATACCAAACATAGTTGTAGTAAGTGCAGCTTAAAACAACAGAACGCGCAGGGCTCTCGACAATGGGTCGGACAACAATGCTGACAACTCTAGAGCTAGGGGAGCCAATGCAAATGGATTCAATGCGATGGATCGGCGGAGTATCGGGACCTTTAGGTGGACGGAGCGCCTCAATCACGACTTGATAAAGTTCTACGATGCGAGTATGGCCCTTGAACGGGATTACATGGCACGGCTGCATGCTCTGTGGTGCGAGAAACATCCGGAGCTATCACACTTCTAGCAGCAACGTCTGTGAAACCATGCCGAACTACTCTGAAAAAGGGGCTATGTAAGTGGAAAGCCTACTCTACCACAGCTAGAACAAGCCGGCAACAGAGAAAGCGAGGTGACACTAAAACCAACCGTGGGCAGGAGAAACATCAACACCAAGGTTTCTCTCAAGCATAAAGATCTGGCTGAAATGGATAAAGAGCTTCGTGGACATTTTTCCGAAGAATCTGTCCTCTGGGCTATCAATTATTGTGTGCATAATGCAGCGAGAGCTTTGGCCAAAAGACGAATGCATCAACTTGCTATAAAGATAGGCTGGGCAAGACAGTACGCGTCCCGCATTCGGCGTGTGATTGACTACATCACATCTGGCAGGAATTTTACCGCCAAGGTTCGAAAGTTCACGCGCGAACTCCGGACCTTTTTGCACACACTTAACAAGTCAAAGCTGCTCACCATCAAGCGTCATATTGCTGAGAGAATACGGATACTATCTGACGCTAAGAGAAGTATAGAGTTGAGGGAGGGGTGGGTCAGAGAAAATCAACAGTTTCTCTCTCACCCATCTCGACTCTTCCAAGACCATCCAGTTTCTGTCGACCACCCGCCCAAACCAGAGGAGCTCGAAGTATTTTGGAGAGAAGTCTACGAAGTGTAGCATAGACTGGACGAAGACTCAGAAAATATAATTAGCTTCAAAGAGCTGGGTGATGCCCTCATAACACCTGATGAAGAATGCCCATCCATCAGTACCGAGGAGGTGAAAGAAGTATTAAGAGGGATGAAGAACTATTCCGCTCCGGGACCAGATAGTATCAAGACCTTCTGGTGGAAGAAGTTTTCTTCAACCCATCAGCATTTGGCCCGTATTTTCACCTCATATTTAAAGTCGGAAGAGTCGGTTACGGAGGGGTTGGTGGAAGGGCGCACAATGCTCCTGACGAAAGTATAAACCATGAGAGCACTCCTCTTTTGACTTACATTATTGCCACTATCTCTAGCACTTCGCCATTCCGACGGGTACTTGTGCAGCGAACCTGGAGATCGAAAGTATACGATCACTCATGTATTTTACATGGACAATCTTAAGATCTATGCTAAAAACAAAGTGCAACTACATCTAGCTCTAGGGATTGTCGACCTACAAACTTTATTTGAAGCGAGGAAAACTTAATGGCATCCCTGAAGATCCTGAGCTTGTTGGTGGAAGCCCTATACGACACTTTACGATGAAGAGACTTATACATACCTGGGCGTGCCACAGAGCCGCATTCAGGATGTGACATCTATAAAGGATACTCTCCGAAGCAGATGCAAACGTCTCATCCGACAGATTTGGTCTTCCGAACTGTCGGCGAGGAACAAAGTATCTGCAACGAACATCCTTGCCGTCCCGGTACTACTCTATTCATTTGGAGTAGTTCCTTGATATCGGGAAAAGAAAGGTTATGCACATGAACAAAAGCATGCATCTTAAGTCTTCCGTTCCGCGACTGTACATCTCACGCCGCCAAGGTGGTCGCGGAATATTGAGTCTTGAATGTCTTCACAACAGGATTATTCTGGGTACAGCACATAGAGTCGCAAATGGAAGAAACCCTCTTCTTAAAATGGTCAGGAATCACGAAGAACTGGGAAAAGGAGCGTTTCTGTACAAAGCAGCGGAGGAGGCTGCTGAAACACTCGGACTTAACTTCAGTATTAGGGGTGAGCAAACTGCATCAAATCTCATCTATCTCGAGTCCTCACTCCTGAAAGCCCGGAGTAAGAAAGCACAAGAGAAAAACTTTCGTGAACAGCTCCTCGATAAGAGGATGCACGGTACCTTCCACAGAAATGTGCAGCATCAGTCAATGTCGTGTAGGCTAAAGTTTGGTTCCCTTAAATCGCCCGGATTGAAGTCTGGCACGGAAGGTTTTATTTTGGCATGTCAAGACGGTTCATTTCCACTTTAACATATCATCGCCACTTTTTGAGCCAAGACATTCCCGATGATAGCTGCAGGGCGTGCCATGCACACCCCGAGCATTTAGCTCATATGCTATCTAGTTGTCCAACTCATGCGAGAACGACCTACATCCAAAGGCACAATGCGGCACTAAGAGTGCTTTATTACCATCTCTGTCACTCTTACGGCATCAACCTTAATATCGCTCCTCTAAATGCCCATAGGGAAATCTAGTCAATTGTCGAGAATGGGAAGTGCCGTATATACTGGAACTTTATATTCTCAACAATTGTTTACATTGCACACTCGAGGCCAGACATGGTTCTTCTTGACTTCGAGAAGCGAACCATGTTTGTTATTGAATTTTCGGCACCAATTGACAAAAACATCATAGACTTATGAGGGAGTTGCAGCGATTGTACACGGAATATTCTGTTAAACTGATCGTCCTTATCATCGGCGCTCTTGAAGGTGCCAAGCTTTCACTCGTTAATAGCCTGAAAAGCATCCCTGCGCGTCAACAATATGCTAAATCACTTGCGGGAAAAACGCAGAAGGCGGAAGTCCTTGGATCACTCCGTGTTCTCAAGGTGCACGAAACTTTTGTCGGATCGCCGTATTGATTCCGTTACAGACTGAAACCACCTATCTCACGGTCGTGAGACATGGTTGTTGCTGAAATTTTACCGTGATTTCGCTGGTAGCGGGTGCAATTTTTCAGATTAGCACCCGCTCCCGGCGAAATTCTGCGGTTGTCTTCATGACAAA
>NC_046663.1:36752091-36753343 GCF_010883055.1 Belonocnema kinseyi | reverse complement strand
GGGGCTTACATGCATAGCGAGTTGAATGCTACTCGAATTGCACAGCAGCAGGGGAGAAGCCATTATACAGGTGTATTTTCATATTTCACGCCTTTAAAGTTGCATTCGGATCGGCCATTCGGCCAATTCCGTGCATCTTCGGATCAAGTTTATGATAGTTTTACATGGTTGCGTTCGAAACTTCAAACGGTTATGTTCAGATTCACCTATTTTCCCTAATCGCTGTCAGTAAATGTAGGCAATGTTAATTTAAAGTTTACGCATGTAATATTTCATTATCTTTATTTAAAACATATCCTGTCTATTCATAACCTACCTTTTTATGCAGTAAAAATAAGCGTTAAACACCATTCACTCTTCGCCCACTGGAAGCACAGAATATTATTACTATTTTACAGTATTTGTCACTTAGCAGCCATTCTATACTGTTATTGGCACAGAAAAAAATGACGTTTACTTCTCAGTTCACATGTCTCACTTCATTATTAATTAAACAATTTTATTATTTATAATTACTATATGACATAACATATATTGTTTTGACACTTGTATCCGTTTGAAATTTCGACAGCAACTATGGAAACTATCATAAACTTGATCCGAAGATGCACGGACTTGACCGAATGGCCGATCCGAATGAAACTTTGAAGGCGCGAAATATGAAAATACCCTTGTACGAGGGTAGTTCAATAAGTCCTTAGAATGAAGTATAAAAACAATTTTTTTTGGGTAAATTTTTTTTTTATTTTTCAACATAATCTCCTTGGAGCTCTATACACTTGGTCAATCGCTTTTCAAGTTTTTTTAATCCTTCAGAAAAGTGCGTTTTTGGAATTTCCTCAAAATAAGCACTTACAGAGGCAATGACGTCTTCGTTGTCTGGAAATCTCTGTCCACCGAGCCATAACCTTACCAGCTGACTTTACGGTCTTTGCCTTCTTTGGAGCTGGTTCGCCTGTAGAAATCCACTGTTTGGATTGTTCCTTTGTCTCAGGAGTGTAATGGTGTATCCATGTTTCATCCACAGTCACAAATCGACGAAAAAATTCCTCACGATTCCGACTTTTGCGCACCAAAAGAGCCTCAGAGGCGACCACTCTATTGCGTTTATTCTCAGCTGAGAGCAAACGCGGCACCCATCTTGCCGATAGTTTTTCATGCCTAATTTTTCATGTAGAATTGAAACAACTGCACCTATAGATATCCTTGTGGCCTCAGCTAACTCACGCACTTTTAATCTTCTATCCTTCAA
>NC_046663.1:36750227-36751991 GCF_010883055.1 Belonocnema kinseyi | reverse complement strand
TTTTCTTTTACTCTTTATTATGTTTTTCACGATTAAAATAAAAACTACGCACCCTATTAAAAAGTGATTAATAACAAATTTGTAGATCTTTTTCAAATACACAATTTCTGTCTTCCCATCTTTTTCTGTATTTTGCATGGGCTTGAAGTTCTTAATCATCATTAGGATAAATTGTTCGTATTTTTGAATACTGTAAATAAATATCCGTACAGAGAATATTTGAATCTTGAAAAAAAGTTGTCTCAAAAATGTTTAAAATGTGCTCACTTTTAGAATTTATATCCGAAATGGCTGGCTAAAGAACTTGACCTTCAGTTTTGAACACTCAAAAATATACCAAAGGCCAAGCTAAACTGTAAACTCTTTTGAAAGTTATCATGCTAAGAAACTAAATGTCTACAGACTAACAGACAGAATAATTAAAAAAATATATTTTTCTGTAATAAGCGACAATTCTGGAAATTTATACTAATAATTGGTATATTCTGTAGATATTTTATATGTTGAAAGATATCAATACAAATATTGAAAAGTATTATCCATAGAATTATCTCAGGACGTCTACTAAAATAATGTGAAAAAAATTCCTGGCAATAGTAGGTTGTTGCCAGGTATCATATATATATTTTCCCAAGGTATAATTTTCCTGAATAATGAGCCACTCAAGTATTATATATCACATTGCTTAATGCAATTCTGATTCTAAATGCCTTAAAAAGTATTACATAATACTTTAAAAAAACCTTCCCTTAATCATCTGTGAATGGTTAAATGGTAGTTAGCTAAGTTTATTAAAAGTGATAAAAAAACAGCAATAAATCAAGCGTAGCCCAAAAAAGTATATTTTCAACAATATCTACCCTAAAAATTGTTGCCTTTGATGTTAAAATGTCCCCTGAATATTACCATTATTTGAAAAAAAATATTTAGGGAGTAGTTTTTGCAAATCATAGGCTAAAGAGATACCTAAATATTTTTTTAATTCTGTCAATATACAATGGACATTTTACACGAAAACAAACAATTTTTAGGCATCGAGCTATTTTAGAACACAAAAATAAGGATATTTTTTAGACCACTATAATAAGTATAGAACAATTACGCAAGTTAATTTTGAATAATCTTTTTCCTTTTTCTTCTAAATATATAATTGTATATGAAAGGTATAATTTTTGTATATAAAATCAAATAGTGTCTTAATTTTTGAAAATAACTCTATAAAAGGACAAGTAATTTCCTAATAGTACAAGCTTTCAGGAAAGTTATAATTATCACTAAAAAATTCAACTCTTAACGAAAAATGACTTTAATATATTTAACTCTAAGCTACTTGAGCCTACGAGGAAAATGAACTTCCACATTATTTGTGATAAATTGTTTTTTTACTATTTTAATAGTTGCTTAAAACTCGGAGCATATTTAAAATATTCATATTTTCAGTAAAATATATTCAGGAAGAAATTTTGTTCGAACCTCCTGAAAAATGTGCAATTATATCAAACGAAAATGTTGAACATTTCACTTCAAAATTAATATGAAAAAAATATTTATTAATTATTCATCATTTGAAATAATTAGAATAAAATAATAAATATGGCAATGTGGACCTGATAAATTCTGAATTTTCAACGCAATTTTAAATTTTCAATATTTTACTTACAATTAGAGCAGACGCAGAACGTAATTAAATTTTGTTATGTACCACGACTTTTTTAATGTCTAAGTTTTGAAGGAAATAATCCTATAACAACATGTTTCGTCAAA
>NC_046663.1:36748715-36750127 GCF_010883055.1 Belonocnema kinseyi | reverse complement strand
ATTGAATTTTATCTTCCCAGTAATCTATATCTGGAGCTTTGTTAACTTATCATTTGTGGGCTAGACGCTGGATCGAAAACCGGGAAATGGCCGGGAATTTTTTGAGACCGGAAAAAGCCGAGAAATGATTATGATTGTGAATTTATTTATTCATCATGAATTTCACAAGTTTTTAAAAGAACCATCTTTCAAATCACTTGGAATATCACAAATATCATATCACATAATATAATTCAATTAAAAATAAATTCGATTTCAAATGTTTTCATGTTAAGTTTAGTTGTTAACTGTTTAAATTATATTCATTCCTAAACGTCAATTTTTAATTGAAAGAGTTTAAAAATAAAACTATATCAGTTAATTGATGGTTTTTAAAACGAAACTGTATTTCGAGTTTTAAAAATTGCACAATAGTTATTTCACAATATGATTCTAAATCTGTTTTAAATTAAACAATTTACAGATTTTGACGTCGAAAATTTAACTTTTTCAATACGAAATCCTTAATAATTAAGCAAATTGACATGTGCGATTCAAACTTTATAAAATAATTTTAATGTGAAAATAACTTAAAATTAATGTATTCATTAATTAAAAGATTTCATTTCATTTAAAATCCTATTCAAATATTGTTTCAGTCGAAAATATTAAATTTTTAACCTATTCAGATCGAAAATTTTTAATGAATAAAATTTCTGAGTGAGCAGTTGTACATCGAACATTCAAAAGTAAACAATTTTAAACCGAATCTTTTTAAATAGAAAGCCTTGAATGGTAAAAATTTTAGAGTGAAACACTTACACTTTGAACGTTACAATTGTTATTTTAACTTTAAGTAACAATTGAAAATTAAATATTTGAAACGACCAAAATGGAAAAAAGATGAAATTAATTTTCGTATTTAATTTCTTTCCAATTGCAAGAGGAATTTTTTTAGATGTACATTTTTATTGTGTGGAAAAATGTGAAGTATTGTATTTTTAACATTTCTATCTACCTTGAAATGATAATATTCTAATTTTTGTTAAATTGGCAGTATATTTTATATTTGTAAAGTTTTTACTGAGTTTGAAGAGACATAGTTTTTTTAATTGTAAGAGGCCATTTTTTTTATTTTTATGATTTTTATTGTGTTTGAGGAAAGAATGATTTATTTTCGTTTTTTTGTCTGAATTAGAAGAGGATAATTAAAAAATGTAGGAAATTATCATTTTTGGTGAATTGGTCGTACATTTTATATTTTCAAAGTTTTTATTGAGTTGGAAGAGATAAAGTTTTTTATTGGAAGAGGCCATTTTTTTCAAGATTTTTAGTCTATCGAAGACCTACAAAGAATGTTGAATAAACTAAATGCAAGCATGAAGAGCATGGGCTTAAAAATTAACGCAAATAAAACAAAAACTATGGTGTTC
>NC_046663.1:36747500-36748615 GCF_010883055.1 Belonocnema kinseyi | reverse complement strand
AAATCTCTATCCCATCCGCACACTACTCCTTTCCCCTGCCGAGTGAGTCACGCCTACCCCGAAAGGGAAATGGCTTAATGGTGTAATAATAATAATAATAATCTAAACAGGAAGAGGCACTCATTTTTGGATATAGTTAGATGATGTCTTTGGTGTTTTTTGAAAGATATCGTTTTTTAACTGACCCACCTGTTGTAACAGTAAAGACGATTTTTTAATTGACATTCGGGTATTTTTTTGTGTTCTGAAATTAATTTAAAAGATATTAATTTTTGTTTGATCAAAATTCAAATAATATTTTTGATATTTTATCAGGGCATATTCTAAGCCTCAATTAGAACTGACCGAATCCCTATTATGCGAAAACGAAAAGAAATTACTTTTCATGGCCGTTATGTGCTAAAATGTAGTTTTGCAGTGACCATTATCAAGTTTTAGAACTGACCGTTAGAATATGCCCTGTATTTTATACTGGACTGACTCACTGGATTAATCAGTAAGGCTATGTGAATCCGTCTTACCTTATACATTTTAAATGATCTAAATTTATTTCAATCTATATTTTCAAAAAAAAAAATTTTATAACGTTTTATTGAGTCGGAAGAGGGATATGTTTCATTCCTTCACATTTTGATTATTGCGAGTTGAAGTTGAGGATTAGTTTTAATTTAGAGAATTTTAAACGATAGCGCGAATTTATACTTTTTAAACAGATATCTTTAAGTAATTCAATTTATCAAAGTGTGAAGGTTTAAATTTTTCAGTTTAATTACACTTAATTGAAATTTTTCAATTCAAATGTGCTAAAAGCTTCTATTTCATATGTGTAAATTATTGAGAGTTTAAATAAAAAATCTCCAAGTTAAAATTGGTTTAAACTTTAATTTAAATTTCACTAGGTACGAAAATTTTTGTACTACAAACACTACAAACGGAATAGCTCGGAAGCCTTCGGGCGTTTTTTGTATAGTCTTTTAGAATTCTCGCAAATTGTTTTGCTGGTTAAAAGTTACTAACAATTACTTCTATCAAACTGTATTAAGTTCTGTTCAAGGATTAAAACGCATGCAAAATAAATAAGTCCCGTGTTGCTATAATTGCATTTATTTCACACA
>NC_046663.1:36726303-36747400 GCF_010883055.1 Belonocnema kinseyi | reverse complement strand
CTGGATTTGAGAAAGTTGACAAAAAAAAGGAAAGAGCCCAAAGGCTAAATAATGTACTTTCAATTTCTAAAATAAAAATATCCTTCAGTATAGTTTAAACACCCGGTTACAGATATTATTAGCGGCACTCATTTTAATACACATTCTTATTTAAGAATACGCAAATTTCATACATTTCTTACAACTTATGTTACGTAAAATTCTTACTTTTGACTATATTTTTTACAAATCCTTTTATTGACCATTATCAGTTTTTCGCACTCATCATTTTCAAATAGTAAGTAAGACATTTTCTAAACGTGAATACTAATTTTTGTTTGCTTAAGTTTTTAATAATACATCAAGAAATACCATCATTTCTTATTATAGTTGAAATCTTTATAAAATTATCCCGATTATCTCTAAATTCTTACATTTTATTTTAATTATATATATAGAATGAATCAAATATTGATATAGAAAGACTTCCCGTGTAATATTTACAACAAATTCTAAGCTAAATTATTTAAAGCACACAGGCTAGCTGATACTGAACAAGTATCACTAATGTTGAAAATTATTTTTTATTTATTTATAAAATTTATATTACTTTTTGCATCATTGGCTGAAGGGTGGATATTCTTCTTGTGTAGTATACTATTATTCATAGACAATAGCAGTTGTAAGTTGAAATTTTGTATTATTTTGTGAACTTATATAGCTAAATTGTTTAAAAAATACAATAATTATTGCAATTTTTTCGGATCCATGACAGATTTGGATGTTTGGACCCTATGCATATATGCACACATATATAAATGCATGCCTTTTGCATACATACATGCATATAAACATACGCATGCATATATTCATATTACATATGTACTAATGAAATCAAAGCTACGGAAATGGAATATGATTTTGCCACTCAATATCGTTAAGTACTGGTTTCGAAATTTAATAATCCAGATATGGGATGTGAATGACATTCCCAATATAGAAGACCCTTCCTTACACGAAACGTGCGACTAACAAAGCAAGATAATGAGACAAGACATATTGCGTTTCATGCTATTGTATGATGAGCTCGATGTATTTTCCAATTATCCCTAGGTCTAGAATTATATTCGAATGAGGTATACATGGGTATTTATACAATCGCACTAATTACGCTTATGATACTAGGATTAAAATAAATTACTATTTGATTACACTGTGGGAAATGTTTGGAAAATTCTGACACGTTTAAGATACTAAAGTAACTAAAATTTAAGAAATTAAGTTGCTAAAAACGATATTCAGTATCTTTTATGGTAAATTTAATACATTTTTCTTAACCGAATAGTATTATATGCACGCACCGGCGCGCGCTTACTTTTGTACTAATTTTTAACATTTGTCCAATTTTCTAATGTATATTTATTTGTTACATTTTTTTGAGCATTTCTATTCTTGCTGAAATTAAATTCTGAAAGAATCAATTCAGTGGATCAATGTAACGTAAAATTTCCGTCTACTATTATTAGAGAGCTTTCTCCTACTACGTAACGTTTTTTTTTACCCTTTTAGCCCCCCGCCCAACCGCTAACTACAGTTATGTCCCATTTTTTTATTAGTTTTAAAAACTTAATAGACGTATTATAAATAAAAATGGAGTGCTTTTTAAATATTTTTTTTTAGTGACAGAAATTTTGAAATTACTCACAAGGAAAGAAGTATTAGCAGTTTTTTTAGGATAGTATAAATATAAATTTTATAATTTTCATGAGACAATTAGGAAAGATGTTAGAAGATAAAAAAAATATATATTCCATTTTACAAGATTTTACAAATTATTAGGAAATATTCAAGTCTTTCCAAAAGATATTTAGGGCTTTCACAAGTTTGGAAAAAATAACAAATATTCGATAAATTTTCAGAAATGCTCCCAAGGTTTAAAATATTTTAAGTTTGTGCAAAGCCTCTTAAATTCCTGAAAATATTGTCAAATGAATCAAATTTTTTTGAAATTTTGAAAGTTTATTCGAAATGTAAAAAAATTACCTCAAAATTTTTCAAAATTTCCTAGGAATTTGAAGAAAATTGTGAAAGGATTTTTAAATATTTCAGCTTTCTCAAAAAAATCTAGATTTAAAAAAATTAATTTATTTTACAGGATTTTACAAAATAATAGGAAAAATTCGGGCCCTTTTAAAATATATTACGTATTAGAATTTTTGCCGAGTTAAAACATGTTGTATGAATGTTGGGAAATGCTTCCCAGTTATAAAATATTTTAAATCTATACAATACCTCTTAAATTCTTGACCAAATTTCTAGCTGATTGTAATTGTTCTTAAAATCTTGAAAAATTATTTAAAATGTAAAAAATTGTCTTGAAATATTCCAAATATTTCCAAGAAACTTTGATAAAAAATATTTATTCACTTGAAACTTTTTAAAGTAATTTTCATTTAAGGACATGTGATACTTTACCATATCAGTATTCAATTTTCCACACTCTTTATCCACAATTTTTAATTTTTTAGAAAAATATTAGTGTCTATGCGTTTACGTTTTTTACGTCTATGTTACTTTTTGTCTAAAAAGTTTAACATAAATCTGAATTTTCTTAAATCTTCTACAGTTCAAAAATTTTCGTTATTCTTCTAAAATCTTTAGAATATTTATGCAATTTGATGGTTTAATTTATTTTGTGTTTTTTATTGTTACCAAATTAAAACATTTTGTTTTAAAATCTTCTGCTCTTGTTTGAAATTTAAGGAAATCTTTGGAACTTAAAGAATTTTGTTAATTATCCTGAATGTTTACAAAAGTCCTAAAATATCCGATAAGTTTTCATTGTTTTTAAATCGTTTCAAAACTTATAAATATCTCTTACACTTTCTAAAATTTATTCCAAAATTATATATGATGGCAAAATTTTGTCAAACTTCTAAACTCTTTTTCAAAATTTTAGGAAATAATTTGAAAGTTTTATAATCTTTTTCAATGAGCTTTTAGAACTCATTAGTAAAAAAATCGTTTGAAATTTTCCCATGAATCTTAAGTATATATTTTTTATTCTCTTGATACCCTGCAAAATGTTAATCCAGGTTTCAATTGAATAGTGAGTCCTCTGTTCACGTCAAATGACGTCCTCTTTATATGTAAATTATTTTTTGTATAATACAGTCCACCTTCTCAATAGTGCCGCAATCGGGCTTGTAGTGGAATAAATTTTCTCGGAATGGGGTTCCCCCCACCAATGTCACGTTCTAGGACGCGCACGAATTTCGGAAGCACTTTGTCAATAATGCCGTTCTGGCATTAATGTCTCGTGTAAGAGATGTACCTGAAGTTCTGAACGTTCAAATGAACGAAATATTTTTCGACATGTATATTTTAATTTGAAAATTAAACTTTTTGGTTAAACATTCTTAAATTTGATTAAAAATTCGTCCTTTTTCGTAGTAAATTAATCTTTTGGTTTGAAAATTCATTTTTTTATTCAAAACTTCAATTTTTTTGGATCTGAATTTTCGAAGTTTGTTTTTTTTCTATAGAAAATTGAACTTTTCGTTTGAAAATGCACTTTTTCAGTATACAACCCAACCTTTTGGATTGAGAATTTTTGAATTTTCTTAAAAATTCGTTTTCTCGGTTAAAAATGAACATCTAGGTTTTAATGTTGAACTATTTTCTTAACAAATAACAAAAAATTTATTTATTTCTCAAAAATGTAACTTTAAAGATAAAATTCTAGAAATTGTATTAAAAATTTGTCCTTTTTCGTAGTACATTAATCTTTAGGTTTGAAAATATTAATCCTTCTTAGTTGAAACTTCTTTTCTTTTAATTAGAATTCTTCAATTTTATTTCAAAAATTGTTTTTGTTGTCAGTAGAAAATTCAAATTTTTGTTTGAAAATTCTTGAATTTTCTTAAAAGTTCGATTTTTTCGGTTAAAAATTAAAGAACTAGGTTTTAAGGCTAAACTACTTCCTTAAAAACTAAAAACAATTTATTTCTTTTTAAAAAATTTAGCTTTTTCTTTGAAAATTCTTGAATTTTACTAACAATTCGTCTTTTTCGTAATAAATTAATCTTTTGGTTTAATAATTCATCTTCTTTAGTTAAAACTTCAACTTTTTGGGTCAGAATTCTTGAATTTTGCAAAAAAAAATTAGTTTTTTTCGGTTCAAGATTAAACATCTAGGTTTATGTATTTCTTAAAAATATAACTTTCAGGTTAAAAATTCTTGAATTTTACTAAAAATTCGTCTTTTTCGTAATAAATTAATATTTTTGTTTAATAATTCATCTTCTTTAGTTAAAACTTCAACTTTTTGGATTAGAATTTTGTAAAAAAATTCGTTTTTTTCGATTGAAAATTAAACATCTAGATTTTAATGTTGAACTAATTTCTTAAGAAGTAACCAAAAATTTAAGTATTTCTTAAAAATGTACCTTTAAGGCTAAAAATTCTTGAATTTTATCAATAATTCGTCTTTTTTAGTAGTAAATTAATCTTTTGGTTTGATTTTTCAAATTTTTCTGGATTGTTTGGATCTCACTTTTTGAATTTTGATTTTTTCGATAGAAAATTCAACTTTATGTTTAAAAATACATTTTTTTAGTTTAAAATTCAACTTTTTGGTTAAGAATTCTTGAATTTTATTGAAAATTCGTCTTTTTTTGTAACAAAGAAACATTTTTGCTGAGAAATTAATCGTTTTGGTTGAAAAATTAGCAACTAAGTTTCAAAGTTCAACTACTTTCTCATAAATGCAATTTTTGGTTAAAGATTCCAAATTTTCATAAAAAATTAATCTCTTTTGTTGGAGATTAGACTGTTTTGTTGAAACTTTTGGATTCAGAGTTCTTGTTTTTTGTTTAAAATTCGTATTTTTTGGTAGAAAGTTAAACTTTTTATCAAAATTTCATATTTTTCATTTAATAACTCAACGGTATTGTATAGACAAATTCGTCATTTTGTATTGATAGTTAAATAATTCAGTACAAAAAATCAAGCACTAGGTAGAATATTCGTAGTCTTTTTATTTAAAAATTTTTGTTAATAAAAAAATTCATTTTCAATTGAATAATTTAATTTTCGGTCAAATTGTTAAACTTTGAAAGTTAAAAGATGAATTTTCTACAAAACAGCCTAATCTGTAACCCGAACATATGTAACCGAACATCCAACCAAAGAGTGGAATCTACAAACAAAAAGTTGATTTTTTAAACATGAAGGTGAATTTCATGTAGAAAAAGACGAAAAATAATTTAGAAAAATTATTAAATTTTTTAACCAAAGGGATTAATTTTCAACCAAAAACATAAATCTTCAAACAACAAAAAAATGAATTTTAAACAAAGTATTTCATCTTTCTGGCCAGTAGTGTAATTGATAACCAGAAATATAAACTTTTATAAAAAAATTAATTTTGAATTGATTAATTTAATTTGCGACCAAATAGTTGAATTCTAAAACAAAATAATGGATTTTTAATCAAAAAAGCAATTTTTTACAGACTATAGTTCAATTTTTAACCAAGAAGTCGATTTAAAAAAAACTCTTAAGAAATCATGTAATAGTTAATAATTCCACAAAAAATATTTTTATTTAAAATCAAAAATTGTTGTATTCGATCAAAAAAACGTATTCTCTAAAAAATAGTTTTATCGTCAATTAAAAGACTAATTTTAAATCAAGCGGTTGCATTTTTAATGAAAAAGCAATTAATTTGAACACAGAAGATTAATTTTTTACAAAAATTACGAATTTAAAAAAATACATGAATTTTCTACCTGAAAAGATCAATTTTTTAACAAAAAAGGAAGACTTTTGACATAATACTTTTATTTTCTAAGGCAGTAGTTTCAGTTTCAACCAGAAATATGAATCTTTATTAAAAATGTTAATAATAGTCAATAATAGTTGAATGTTTAACTAAAAAAGTTTGCAACCAAACAGGAAACGAATTTCTAAAAAAATAATTAAATTTACAATAAAATATAATTTTTAATCAAACGAGATAAATTCCGAACTACAAATTTATTGATATACTTTTTAAGCAAGAAAATTAACTTTCAACCAAAAACAGTTGTATTTTCTTATTGCGTTCTATTAATTCAATTAAGATTTAAGCAATACAATTAGGAAAAGGGAAAGTTTCTTTTAAACAGGAAGCAAATAAGAATTCTTTTTAACAATGTGATAAGAGTTGATCGATGGTCCCGAATTTGTTAAGTTAATCTTAAAATGATATCAATGTTCACAAATTAAAAAAAAAAGATTTAAAGAATTTAATTAAGTATTCTCATGCTACTATCAAATAATTTAAACTCAATATTTTTTTTCAAATACAAATTTTCAGAAGAGGGAGAGTTGAATAAAAAATAACAAAAAATATCGTCACGTAATATGTAGACACTCCCAAGGACAAAAGGGAAAAAGCGGGAGCTTTTCGAGGATAGGGAGAAAAGAGGAAATGCAAGGGAATATGTGAAAGACAGTGATCCCTGCTTTTGTGAAAATGCAGGTCACTTCTAATCAATCTTGAAATAAAATATAAAATAAAGGTATCCTTTCAAAATTAGAATCTTCATATAAATTCTCGGTTGAAAATAACCTTTGAAATGAAAAGTTCTGTTTCTGATGATTTACATATATGTGAAAGCCTAGCCTATAAAAACGAGGTTCGCTCAAAAGAATGTTAATTTGCGATTTCATTGCATATGTAACTTCTGGCACAAATCCAATTGTCGCCAGCAGATGATTCTATCTTCTCCCTTTTCCAGATTGCAAACAAGAGTTTTTTCTTTTAATATACTTTTCGCAAACCACTAGAATATATTTTGAGGAAAATAATTTCAAAAAATTATTTTGGTTAAACTTTATCTATATTTTTGTATTCTATCAAATAATGTAAATATTTTTTTTTAAACGCTAATGAAACATAACTGAATTAAATCAGTTATCGATAACATAACCTCATTAATATTCGTTTATGCGGTTAATGCTAATCCGAATACACTTTTATTGACCATAAGTCAAATTTATTATTCAGGGACCGTCAGAGTGATAGTTGGAAAAAATATTTTAATCGAGTTAAAATGCTTGTTGGCTTTGAAATTTAATAACATATACAAAAAAAAACATTAAATGTAAGCTTACTTAATTAAAGACTTTTCTTAAATCCTGCTGTGAAAATCGTTTGTGTAGAGCGCCATCCAAATCTGGTGACCCATTCTCATAGTCAAAAACAAAAAAGAAATCCTGGCAAGCACCGTCAAAGTGAGGTCAGACAACTCAGCGCACCACTAACAAAAAACAAAATGTCATTTAATGCATACTTTTCTACTATTTTTACCAAAAAAATGTTGTTTGCTCTATTAGTATTCGAGAAAACAATGCGGCGCTGGCTTGCCGTCAACTCAGCGGCACTCTCTACAAAAATAATTAAATTTAAAAAAATGACTAGGTCAGATTTTTTTGCTATTTATTCTGCTTTAAAATGCGCTATGAATTGTTTTTGTAAAATCAACCCTCATTTAAAAATATTATCCCCTGTTATGAAATAGGTATTTTAAAAAAGGATTAAAAAATGACTGGGCTAGACTTGTTTGCTATTTTTTTGCCTTCCAATGTGATATACAACACTTTTGCCAAATCAACCATTATTAAAAAAAACAGCCCCTGTGCTGCAAAAATGTAAAAAAAAGAAACTATTTAGATGCACAATACTTATAATATACTAACACGGCATTTTTCAAGAATAAGTAAGGTGTCAAATTATGCTTCACTTCAATCGTTACAAAAATAACCTCCGTAATGTATAATCTGAAATTGCAAGACCTTTTATCAGAATTATTTTCCAGTGTATGTGTGTATTTTCAAAAAATATAATTCACCTTCTTGGATGCATAGTTGAATGCTTTTAAACAACTTCCAGCAAAACAATTCTTAACGAGAAAAATCCATTCTTATAAAAGGAACAATATTAATTTTCATAATGTTTGCAAATTCCTTGAGGTTAGAAATTTTCTAAAATAATTTTTTTAAGTTATTAAAACTATTTTTAAAGATAAGTTTAAATAATTTTAAAACCCTAAAAAGCAGTCGTGTGACTAGGTATTCTGGGTATCTTCATGTATGTTATAAAATAAATGTTGGCCTTTATCTGTGTAATAACCTATGAGAATCCTTTTCCCAAATCACATTAAGAAAAAAGGGCATTTTGTTCTTTACACAATTGTCACATAATACCAAGTTGACGATTTATTATCAGCTTGAAATACAGGGTTGGGGTGTTTCTGTTAATAGATATTGAAGATTCGAACTCACAAAAATTCGATTTTATTAAGTGATTTCGGTTTCTTGATTTCCAGCGGGTTAGCATGGTAAGGATCCATGTTCCAACTATCGCAGCAAGCCACCACTAACATGAAATATAGATAAATTTGATAAGAAAACCATTAACAATGTTTTCGACCTTGCTACTATCGAAACTTCTCAAATTTGGATTTTATCCAGGTAGATCAGTGACCTGGTTTTTCGACAGACCCAATGTTCTAAGGTATGAAATTCTAGCATCCCCAAAGAATACCCTTGTCGTGAAATTGGTCTGAATTTGATTGGTGGTAGACTGTACGTTTTTGGACATCTGCATTAGTGAAACCCATACAAGTTCGACCTTATGCAGGTAGATCGGTCACTTGATTTTTTCATCAACTCAATTCTGGCTGTAAGGGATCAAGTTTAAGTTACCAAAAACTTCCCTTATCGCGAAATTGGCCTGCAGTTGATTGGTGGATATTAAAATTTGATTCCTTACAACAATGAGTCGATACAAAAAACATGTGACCTGGATCAGCTCGTACTCTTATGGGTTTCACCTAGATAAGTTCCAAATTTGAGGAGTTTCGATAGTAGCAGAGTCGAAAACATTCTCAAAGGTCTTCTCATAAAATTTAACGATATTTCACGTAAGGGATAGGTTCATCGGGTAGTTGGAACATGGATCTTTACCATGTTAACCCATTGGAAAAATCAAGAAATCGAAGTAACTTATTAAAATCGAATTATTACGAGTTCGAATCTTCAATATTTATAGGCATAAGCACCACGACCCTGTATTTCAAGCTGATAATAAATCGACAACTTGGTATTTTGTGACAATTATGTAAAGAACAAAATGCCCTTTTTTCTGAATGTGATTTGGGAAAAGGGTTCTCATAGGTTATTACACAAATAAACCCAAAATGTATTTTACAACATACATGTAGATCCCCAGCATCCCTAGTTACACGAGTGCTTTTTAGTGTCATAAAATTATTCCAACTTATATTTAAAAATAGCTTTAATAACTATTTAAACAAATTATTTTAGAAAAACCCTGCTCTCAAGAAATTTGCAATCTTTATAAAAAATTTAGATTGTTCGTTATATGTGTGCAATTTTAGCAATTTTAGCTCATAGATTACGATGGTTATTTTTGTAACGATTAAGGATGAGAAATAATTACGATTAAAAGCACCATGTTACTATTTTATAAGTGAGTTCCATCTACGTAGATATCGACTTTTTTCAATACGTGTTTTCATTGCAGGCTGTTGCTTTTTATATGAGGCTTAAATTTACAAAAGCGATTGAAATGACATTGGAAAGTAACGAAAGAGCACAAAAGTCCTAACATTTACTGTATACAATTTTTGGGATCAGTCTGCAGGTTTGTATTCGAATACAAATACGGGGGTTGTTTTTGTAAGGATTAGGGGTGAAGAATAATTTTGCACCTCAATTATTCTTTAAAAATACTGTGTTGCTATTTTATGAACATTTTTCATTCAAATAGTTTCTTTTTTTAAAATACGTTTTTGCAGCACAGGGTTTTCTTTATGAAATAAGGTTCGATTTTACAAAATTGTTTCATATCGCACTGAAAGCAAAAAAAATGCAAAAAAACTAGCCCTGTTATTTTTTAAATACTTTTTTTTATTACAGAAGGTAAGTTGTTTAAAATCATGAGTTGATTTTACAAAAGCTATTCGCAACAAATCGTAAATAAAAAAACAGCGAAAAAATCTACCCTAGTTTTTTTTTAATTTAATGATTTTTGTAGATGGGCCTGTTTTCTCGAAAACTAATAGAGCAAAAAGATATTTTTTTGTAAAAAATAGCAAAAAAATATGCATTATATGACATGTCAAAGTCGAGTTTTTGGTATTTTTTACGATTTTGCTGGAAAACAAATTGACTAAAATATGTATGATGACTGATTGAATATGAAGGTTTGATTTTTGGAAGTCGAATTAATGGATTAATCAAAATCGAGCCATAAGGTAAACTGACCATTGCTGGGGCAGTTAGGAAAAGCTAAATCACATAAACTCAATTTTAAAATGGGAAATTCGAATTTTTGGTACAAAAACGGTTAAAATAAGTGGCTAAGACATTATTTGATCGATGAGAACGAAAAATACATCATTAAGTTTATAGTTAATTAATATAAATGGATATTTTTAAAGCTATTCAGATTGCCTATTAGTGGGGTACGAATTTTGGCGCATATCCTAAGTGGGACACCAAAGAAGCCAATACTGAGACAAGGAAAATCCAATTGAGTTTTTCAAAATAAAATGATACAAATCACTTATAATTTATTTAAGAAAATATTAAAAAGCAAGAATGGATTTTAAATACCGTTTCACTATTTATTCCACAAAAGTTGTTTAAAGTAATTGATTGAAACCTCTAGTTCTAACCTGAAATTTTGCCAACTGCTTAGGTAAGTAATTTAATAATAACTCATAATTTTCACAATTTTATTATTTGGTTGAAAATTTTATGGACTAAAAAATCTGCTATTATTAATATTTCAACTATTTTGTTTAAAATTCGTCTTTTAGGTTCGAAAATGTATCGTTTTTATTATACATTACTTTTTTTTTTGGCAAAAATTAAACTTTTGTGGAAAATTATATTACTATGGTAGAAAATTCAACAATCTGGCTAAAATGTTTTTTTTTAATATCAACTATTATATTTTTCATAAGAATTATTCTTTTTCGGTAGAAAATAATTCCCTTTATTTTAAAATTCAAGAATTGGTTAGAAAATTTAAGTATTAGGTTAACCAAAAAAGTTAAATTGCGATAAAAAAAAATATAATAGTTGATATTTCAACCAAACAATATTTTCATTACATATTGAAGGCAGTTTAATTAATTTAAAAAAAATGAATTTCCAATCAAACTGCTGAAGCATCAGCCTAAACAGATTAATTTTCAACTACAGTTGCATTTTCGCTCAAGAGAGATGAAATTTATAATTAAAAAAATACGTTTTCGAACCAAAAAGACGAATTTTCAAGAAAATAGTTTAAATGTTAATCAAAAAACATTTTCCAGTCAAGAAATGAAAAAAAATTTTAACCAAAGTGTTGAATTTTCAAGTCAAAAAGATGAGCTTTCTTCAAAACAGTTATATTTTTAATTTTGAAATATAAAATTTTAACAGAAATGTTAATTTACTTAATTTATCTTAAAAAGTGAATCGGTAATATTAATCTTCATAATATTCAATACAAATCTATAATATTAAGTTTTAATGCATACTTACCAATTTTTATTTCAAAATTAAATTTATGAGATATTATATTACACTAGACTATTATTCTTGCTGAAATTAGATTCTGAAGGAATGAATTCAGTGTATCAATGCATCGTAAAATGTACGAGTATTATTATTAGGAAGCGTTCATATATTCCGTAACGTTATTTTAAACACTTTTACCTTCCCACACCCTAACTGCCGTTATGTAATTTTTTTTTGTATTATTTCAAAAAACTTAAGAGGCATTTTGTAAATAAAAATAGATTTTCAGGATGAAGTGCGGTATAGAAATAAATTAAACAATATTTTAACGTGACACAAAAATGTTTTTTTTTATATTTGTTTAGTTACACACACACTAAATTTATTTACAAGGGAAGAAGTATCAGCATTTTTTCAAAGGATTATATAAGTTTTCTCATTTTCACGAGACACTTAGGTAGGATTTTTAAATATTCAAGATGTGTCAAGAAAAGAATGCAGAAGATTTAAAAAATATATATTTTATTTTACAGGATTTTATAAATTATTAGAAAAATTTCAGCCTTTTTAAAAGATATTTAGGTCTTTTATAATTTCAGAAGAAATAATAAATATTCCATAAATTTTCGGAAATGCTTCCAAGGTTTAAAATATTTAGTCTATGCAAAGCCTCTTGAATTCCTAAAAATATTTGTAAATGAATCAAATTTTTTCTTAAAATGTTGAAAAATCATTTAATGTGTAAAAAATTTACCTCAAAATCTTCAAAAATTTCTTACAACTTTGAAGACAATTATAAAATATTTATGAATATTTCATATTTGCCAACAAAAAATCTAGATTAAGAAAAAAGTATATTTTACGGGATTTTACAAAATAATAGGAAAAGTTCGAGCCCTTTTAGAATTAAATATCTACACAATACTTCTTAAATTCTTAAAACTATTTTTATCTGTCTGGAATTTTTCTTGAAATTTAGAAAAGTTATTTAAAATCTAAACTGCTGCCTAAAATATTAATTAAGGGCATGTGATACTTTACCATATGGGATTTCAGTTTTTCACACATTTTGTTCTCAAATTCTAATTTGAAAAACAAAACATTAGAGACCAGACGTTTGCGTTTTTAACATCTGGCTTTCTTTTTGTTTGAGAACGTTCACATAAATCTGCATTTTTAAAAATCTTCTGCAGTTTAAAAATCTTCTTTATTCTTGTAAATTTTCGAAATATTTATAGAATTTTATGGTTTAATTTACTTTTGATTTTTTAATGTTACAAAATTAAAACATTTTGCTTCAAAATCTAGTACTCTTTCTCGAAATTTGAGGAAACATTTGATGTTTTAAAATCTTTTTTAAATTTTCTGCTGAAGCTCATTTTTCAAATTAAAAATTCTTTAGAAATTGTTTTGGGAACCTAAAGAATTTATATCATTATCCTGAATTTTCAAAAAAGTTCTCAAATATCTTATAAATTTTTATTGTTTTTTAATGGTGTTGAAACTTGTAAATATCTCTTAAATTTACTAAAATTTGTTCTAAAATTATTTATTTTGGCATGATGTTGCTTTAAACACTTGTTAACACTTTTTTTTACTTCATAAAATAATATGAAAAGTTTTTGAATCTTTTTTAATGAGCTCTTAGAACTCATTAGTAAAAAATTGCTTGAAATTTTCCCATGAAACTAAACTATATATTTTTCCTTCTCTTGACGCCCTAAAAAATTAAGTTTACCTAAGTTTGAATTAAATCACGGAAAATGGAAATAATTTTATTAAAATCTTCCATATTATTTTTTAACAATTTTGAAATCTTTAAAATTTACAATTATTATTTCAGAATGAATTATTAACTGCTTAAAATTTTCCCATAACGGTTTTAAAAAAATTATTCTCAAAATCTTTCAAAATTATTAAGACGCTTCTATTGTTCTAATTCTTAAAAAAAGTTCTTTCAATAATTTTATTTTACCTATCTCTTTGAAAATTAAAGAACGATTACCCAGATGTAAAAAAAGAAAACAATTTTTTCTTCTTAAAAACTCCGGAATTATAATATGGTAGCAAAAAAATTTATAATTGAATCTTTATCTATTTCGATGTTGTGAAAAAATTAGTCATCTAACAATTTATTGATTTTTTTATAAATGATAACTTAAAAAGCATTAAACAATCATTTTCATTCAAACATAGAAAAAATGTTTACTCCACATTTTTTTTAATATCACATTCATTTTTGAAAATTTGTTTTATTTGTAACTTTTGATACTAATTTCAGAAAGAAATCAAACGTATTTTCATATGATTTGAAAAATCGAATGCAAAGACACATTTCAGTATATCAAAATCATTTGAAAAATTATCTAATTGAAATAATATAATTGCAAATTTAAATTATCTTTTAATATTCAAATTATATTTAATATTCCATTATATAACAATTAAATTATGTTATTTAAATTTCAAGAACTAAATTTTAATCTTTATTTATTTTAATTATCAGAAAACGTTAATTAGCTAACAATCAATTGACAATTTTACAAAATAAAAACCATTAAAATATAATTCTGTTATAAAACATTTCAAAAACTTTAACTTTATATATTTTTTCTCATTAGACATTTTATTAAAAAAAATTTTATTTAATCTTAAGCTTCTAAACGGATTTCAGAAAATGTAACTTTTAGTAGAATCAGTTGTTAATGAATTAATTAGTTCACAAAATAAAAAACATGATACAATTATTTTCATTGTAACATTCAAATAATGTTAACATTATGTGTATATTCTCTTTTAAATTTTGATACAGCATTTTCATACGTGTAATTTATTAGTAACCTTTGTCACTAATTCAAATCAACATGAAGAAAGTGTGAAGAAAATTATCAACTAATAATTTATTAAATGGTTCACGACATAAAAAGCATCAAATAATTTCATTGAAATAATAAATTTATTTGTACACTACTTTATATTTGACTTTTTTAAATGTTTTCTATAAGTCTAATTTATTAGTAACCTTTGTCACTAATTCAAACCAAGATGAAGTAAGTGTGAAGAAAATTATCAGCTAATAATTAATTAAATGGTCCACAACATAAAAAGCCTCGAATAATTTGTTTCATTGAAATAATAAATTTACTCTTACTTTACATATTTTTTAAACTTCTTTCCTGAAAATCTTAGTTATTAATAACCTTCAATACTTGTTTTTGTAAGAAACAAAAGACTTGTACATATGATTTTGATAATTTAATTCATATAATCATTTCAAAAAATCAACATTTCGAAAAACTATATAACTCTTATAGAAATAGGTTGAATATAAATATGTTTTTCTTAAAAAATTCATATCTTATATCAGTGAATGCAATTTTCATGTAATCAAATATCGTAAAAAAATTAATTAGCTAATATTAAGTAATTATTCTGTTCATAAAATACAAGGCGTTAAAGAATTATTTTTATAATGCATTATTCAAATAATTTTTACTTGGTGTTTTTCTAAAAATTTGGATTAGTGATAAAATGTTTAAATATTCCAGAAAAAAAGTAAAATATATACTCGGATCATTCAGAAATCATAATTCCGATACTCATTTCACAACAAAACAAAAATTTGAATAAATAATTAAATTAAAAATATTGTATTTCAAATATTAATAAAATGTTTTTATATCAATTATAACCGGTATTTAATAATATAATATTCACTTAAATCATCAATTTGTTAACTCAAATTGAAATTTTAAAATTTAATATTTATGTAATTAAAATTGTGAAAAGTCTTAATGAACTAATAATTAATTAATCTGTTTATAACATAAAAAGAATTAAACTATAATTTTCATTAAAAAATTGATGTAATTTCCCCACTCCCCTTTTTTAATTTTCACTTTCATTTTTGAAAATTTGATCGCTCGGCAACTTTTGATACTTATCCGAGAACAAAATTAAAACACGTGTATAAAAATTAAATGAAGATACGCATTTGACAACATCAGAATCATTTGAAAAATTATTTAATTAAAACTGTGGTATTTGAAGTATTAATTCACTTTTATCATGCACATTATATTCAATATTAAATTATATAATCTTAAGTAAATTATATATATATTCTTTCTAATTTAATATTTAATTAATTTAAAAAAAAAAATTAAAATGTATGTGAATATAAGTTTGAAAATGAAATTCAGAATCTCATTTCACAATTATCACAATCATCATAAAAATTCATATACTTGAAATATAAATGTGTGAAAGAAAAAATAAACTTCGATACAAAAGGTACCAGCTAATATTTAAATATATAATCTGAAACTAAATACAGTAGAACCTCGCTTATCCGAGGCCGCATTATCCGAGTTCGTGATTATACGAGGCTGAAACAAAAATAGTTTACCCGTCTTATCCGAGCTATAGCGCAATAGTAGTTCGTATTATTAAGCCCTTATGCATTATGTATACATATGAACTTTCTTAACCAACCAGAGCAGATTTTTCCAAACCGCTGCTCTTATTTTTTAATAATTTATATACTCTCTACGTTATAAGTCTCTACTTTTAGTTTATTACACCGAGCGTTTCTTTTTGTTTAAAATTCCGTTTTTATCCGAGTTTCCCTATTGTCCAAATTGATGCCGGTACACAATAGCTCGGACAAGCGAGACTCTACTGTAATCAATGCAGGCTACTTAATTTAAAACAATTTAAATTTAAACAGGATATGATTTAACATTGTGAACAAAGTTAATCAGCTAATAATGAATTAAACAGTTCATAACTTAAAAAGCCTCAAATAATTATATTCTTTTGCAATTATTTGTGGAAATTCGATTTGTAATATAATCAATTAAAAATTATTCCATCATTTCAAAGCATAAAAATCATTAAACAATAATTTGAACAATGCTGTAAAAGTTAATGAGGAAAGTTTTGAAACAAAAAAAATGGCGAATTTTTTAGCAGTTCGTTCACACATTTTGAGAAATATTTTTCATTATTTTTAACTGAATGTATAACTTTTCAGGACAAAAATAAATACTGGTAACAAATTTAAAAGAATTTCAAAAATAATAGAACGTTTTTACTATTATAATTTACGTTGGAATATAAAAGATACTCAACGATATTTATTATCGTCCCAGTATTGGACATACTTTTAACGTTGACCCAGTAATGGTTGGTTTACCTTATAAGGTAACTTCACTTTTTTATAAAAACTTTAAACGTTTCGAACTACCAAGTTAGGATAGATTTTTTCGTTTTCGATCTGCATAAAAATTTTAATTTGAGACGATGGAATCAGATTTTTAAAAATTAAACACTGAAGAATTGTGTACACAATCGACAGGTGTTTTTGATCAGGACATTATTCAGAAACTTAAGTTTGATTTATTTGCAACATTAATTCTATGCAAATGTTTTACTTCACGTGAAAATACTAAGGTCTTGATCAATTTTGTGTTTAATATTTCTTTCTTTTTTTAAATAACGGAATATTTTTCAATTGTTTACAAATTTAATGATCAGAATTTATAAGTTTGCGTTGCGAGACTTAAAAATAAAACAATTTTAGCTATAAATACAATGATTGTTTAGATTGAAAATGTTAATTTATTTAGACATCAGACCTTTCCTTTGACCTCAAAATTCAATCGCCTTATGTTTCTCAATAAATACTCAAATTAAAATGTTTTTTTAAATTCTAAGGCCAACTTCTTTTTAAATCGAAGTGTGCCTACAAAGGAAAAAAAACACCTTGTTTTAATCATTTTTTTCAACGGCCTTAAAAGTATGAGACGATTTCTGATTCAACCCAATATAATATTAACACAATTTTTGACTTTCATGCAAGTCATTCACTTGTCTCATATTCAAACAGTCTAATGCTTTTTGTGTGGATATATTGAAACTTTGATTTAAACAATTGTAATTGATGCTAATGCGATTTCGTGAATTTATTTAACATTGGAAGCTTCGGAAGATAAAAATTCCCTCAGTGAAAAACTATTATTTTTTAAATTCTAAAATTTGCACAATGTTCGATTTTTTTAAATTGAAATTCTTTATAGGATTTATTTATTTTTTAAATAAGTTTTTCCCGATGTATAATAATCTGTGTCTAATGGAATATATTAATTCTATGCAAGCATTAATATATTTTTTTACGAACTAAATCATATACTAATGCTTGTATATTATTAATTTGTGTACCCTTAGACCAAGAAAGTTATCATCGGACAAAGTATACCTATTTGCATCACTAGAAAAGAAACTTCAGAATCGAAAAATTTAAACTTTATATTTTATACGAGAAATCGATTATTATTTTAATTAATAATTAATTATTTAATTATGTAATTATTTAGTTTTTAATTTTAAATAACCGGAAGAGGATCTTGAGAAAACTAAACCGAAGAGTTTGTGGTGTTCTTAATGTTAATGTTAGTGTTATTGAAATGTCGATTGTTTGGTAATTCTCAAAAAAAATTACAGCTTTAAAAATTGTATAAGTGTTTTAAAGAGGTACGAGTATTGGCGAAATATATATATATATATATATTCTATGCTTAAAAGGGGAAGAAAAAGGAAGATTTTCCATCTGAATCGATAATCACTACATCCAAATAACCCACAACGAAAGTTGCGAATTTTTTTAATTTGTAGTGAGTTCGATCTATAAAACGATCTTAAATAAATAAATAAAAAAGCTATGAAATTGTATCATTTACATTAAATAATATCCGACGGTTTTTCGAATTCTATTTTCAATTTAAATGTTTATAAAAGCACACCAGAGTGTATGCGAAACATAACCTGTTAAAATAAATTGAAATCTTACTTTTCTATCAGTTGTTCCTCGACCAAGCTCCATTCATCCGGATAATTGATTAAATTAATTACTTTAATTACGTTAATTAAATTAACTAATTATTAGTAGCTCAGTTCTATTTTATGGAAACAAATTTAGAAAGGAAATTTGTCCGATATATCATATTACTGCGATAATTCGGAAAAATAACGTTCATTGCAACAAATAAAAAATGAGTTTTTTATATCGGTGCCAACATGAAGAAAAGATTATTAAAATAATTTTGTTTAAATTTTAAATAAAACTTTTAAAATAATTATTGCTAAGTTATGGGAAAATATCGTTAACTGCAAAGTCTAGCGAGTTTTAGTTTAGGAGGGAGCAGTAAATGACTGTTAACTGCAAACGCAAATCATAGACGGCCGAAAGAATAATCCAAGGAAACGCCGAGCCGTAATTGGCAGTTACGAACTTTATTAAATTATCGGACGGCGATCTCGGACCTTCGTGATTTCGAAGAAGTCAGTATTACGACGCTCTCTGGAATTATGTAACCCCCCACCCAAAAAATGGTTCATAATTCAAGGAATGCCTCTATTGCATTTATTACAATTGTAAAATGCAAAATTATTATTGAAATTACATATTATCTGTGAAAAAAGATGCGTCCCTTTCGCTTCGCTGAGAATCGAACCCAGGTCTTCCGATTACCGGACGGGTGCTCTATCCAGTAAGATACTGGAGAGATCGAAAGAAGAATCTTTTTTCAAAGGCACGCCACATGGCAAAGTTTTTGTTTAAAGAGTCATAGATATAAGTTAAAGGAAATCTGTATTATCATCGGGATGGTACATTTGATTTTAAAATTGTAGAAAAATGAAAAATTCTGAATTTGAGTGGTATCCTAGGTCGATAGTGCAGATACATACTTTAACGTAATGTGATAAGTACAGTGAAACCCTTTAATAGCCCTCCCATCTATAGCGCTTCTGAGAATTGAAGTCGCGCCGCAAATAGTTGTAACAGGAGTTACGCGGGGTGCGCGGAGTCAGCGGTTCTCACTCAGGCGTGAACAAATAAAAGTTCCCACCCGCCGCCTGTATAAAATCGGCGCTATAGAAGAGTTTCACTGTATCTTATATAATCGATGATTTACCATCTTAATACTAATTAGTCTATGGATGTGATTCTTTGTTTTCTCTTAACACTAGTCGGTGACTGGATATGATTTTTCGTTTTTTCCTAATTCTAATCTTTACCTAAATATTATTCTTTGTTTCTCTTAATACTAGTGCGTCCCTGAATGTGATTTTTTGGTTTCTCTTAATACTAATTCTTGTCTGCATGCGATTCTTCGTTTTTTCTTAATACTAATGCTTCCCTAGATGTAACTATTTGTTTTCCAGTAATACTAATTCGTGCCTAGATGTTATTCTTTGGTTTCTCTTAATACTAATCCCTCGCTGGATGTAATTCTTCGTTTTCTCATAATACTAATCGGTGGCTGTACGTGATTTTTCGTTGTTTCATAACACTAATTTGTCCCTATATAAAAGATGTGATTCTTTGTTTCCTCTTAATACTAACGTGTACCTGGATGTGATTCTTTGTTTTCTCTTAATACTAATTCGGCGCTGCATGTGATTCTTCGTTTTTTCTTTATACTGATCGGTGACTGCATATGATTTTTCGTTTTTTCTTAATATTAATTCGTGCCTAGATGTGATTCTTCGTTTTCTCTTCATATTAATCAGTTTCTAGATGTGATTCTTTGTTTTCTTGTAATACGAATCGGTGACTGGATATGATTTTTCGTTTTTTTTTTAATACTAAGTCGTACCTACATGTGATTCTTCATTTTCTCTTAATATGTACTAGTGCGTCCCTGGGTCTGATTCTTCGTTTTCTCTTAATACTAATACATGGGTGCATGTGATTTTTCGTTGTCACTTAATACTAAACCGTGTCTGGATGTAAATCTTCGTGTTTCCTTCATACTTACGCGTCCCTTGATGTTATTCTTCGTCCTTTCCTAATATTAATCCATGGCTGCATGTGATTTCTATTCCACTTAATACTAAACCGTCGCTGGATGTAATTAATCGTTTTCCCATAATGCTAATCGGTTGCTGTGCATGATTTTCGTTTTTTCTTATCACTAATTCGTCCCTATATAAAAGATGTGATTCGTCGTTTTCTCATAATACTAATGCGTCCCTGGATGTGATTCTGTGTTTTCTCCTAATACTAACCTATCGCTGGATGTTATTCTTCGTTTTATCTCAATACTAATCAATAGCTGGATGTGATCCTTCGTTTTCTCTTAATACCAATGCTTCCCTGGATGTAATTCTTCGTGTTCTCCTAATACTAAGCCGTCTCTGGATGTAATTGTTGGATTTTTCTTAATACTAATCTGTGCCTAGAGGTGATTCTTAGTTTTTTCGTAATGCTAATATGCGTCCCTGGATGTCATTATTTTTTTGTATCAATACTAATTCATGTATGCATGTGATTCTTTGTCTTCACTTAATAATAATCAGTCTCTGGATGTGATTCTTCATTTTCTCTTAATACTAGTCAGTAAATGGATGTGATTTTTCGTTTTTTTTTAAATACCAGGTGTATACATATGAAACCGGTATTTTTTCAAGAAAAAAAACACATTTATTTCAAGAGAATGATAACAAATATTTTATTCAAAGTATGCGCCCT
>NC_046663.1:36707900-36726203 GCF_010883055.1 Belonocnema kinseyi | reverse complement strand
GGGGTGGGGTAGCGGTTGCCAGCTGTACGACTCAACCAATTCCCCAGTCAGTTTTGTCCGGTGTGATGGTGCATTGTCATCGAGAAAAATCACTTTTTCATGTCTAGTTTCATATTCTTGTCTGGAAATGGTTGCCTGGGACACATTTAGTTGTTCTGCGAGCTGTTTTTGCGCCTGAACATCGTCTTCATCCAGCAAAGGCTGCAATTCGACGTCCTCAAACGATTTCGGTGGTTTGCCACGGTCAGCGTTTCTCACCTCAAAATTGCCACTTTTGAACTTGTTAAACCACTCATTACACTGCGTTCGACCAAGAGCATGCTCTCCGTAAGCTTCGACAAGCATTCGATGAGATTCTATCGCCGATTTACCCAAATGGAAACAGAAAATTAATGCTCCCCGCAAATCGTTGTTTGAAGGCACGTATTTCGACATTTTCAAGAGCGAAAAAAATCACGATGTCATATGAAACTTGAAATATTTGGTATTGGATATTGTTGACAGATGACAATACGCTAATTAGCACAAATGGTAAGTTCCGACAGTGCCTACAAGTGTGCCTACTGGCCGCTAGATGTCAATACCGGTTTCATATGTATACACCTGGTACTAATCCATCGCTTGGTCGGATTATTTATTTTCTCTTAATACTAATCCGTCGCTGGATCTGATTCTTCATTTACTCTTAATACTAATGCTTCGCTTGATCTAATTATTTGCTTTCTCCCAATACTAGACCTTTTCTGTATGTGATTCTTTGTTTTCTCTTAATACTAATCCGTGGCTGCATTGGAATGCATGTTCACGCATGTCTCTCTCACTGAAAAGTTTAACTAGAGCTCGTAGCGAAATTCTGATACAGTGCATTCTACACATAACTATATATTTACTACATCTGGTTGAAACACATCCTCGGAGTTTGCAGGAAATGAAGACACTAAAACATTTAGCTGTGAAAGGATAGGTTAACACTTGGTTAATTTATTGTGAATTTTCATGTCCAGCAGTAAATTGAAAGCTTTATTTTCATAAAAAGTATGTCACTGAAGTTTTCACAGTTTGAAAATGAAAAAATAATAATTTTTTTAATACTAAGAGACTACTCTAAATATTGCGTCATATTGCGAAAGCAAATGAAATTCTCCGCCTAATAAGCACAAGTTAATTTTAAAATAAATGTTTTCAACTAAAAATTGAACTATTCCATTTTTGTGTGAAAAACAATCGTTTTTAGTTGAAAATTGAACTATTGGATTGATAATTAATGTGGTCTCTTGTAAATTCGTCATTTCTGTTATAAAATCAATGATCTCGATTAAAAATCCACCTCTTTCGTTAAAAACTAAACAATTGAATTAAAATTCGCTTATTTTCTATTTAACTTTATATCCATTTTTTGAACTGAAAATTTCACTTTTGGATGAAAGTTAATCGATTTCAGTTTAAAATTCAACGATTTGGTTAAAAATGCATTAAAACATTAAAATTTTTAATTTTATGTTTCAAAATTCAACTACTATTTTAAAAGTTTAATAGTTTGTTGAAAATTAATTTTAGTGGTTTTAAATTCGTTTTATTGTTTATTTAAGAAAATAATTTTTTAATTCTTCTAATCAAAAGGTCAAAAATTAGTGAAAAAGTGTCCACGTGGTATATGGATGGCCCCAAACTGTTTTTGATTTTAAATTAAAATATTTTCTGGTTTGAAATATCAACTATTATATTTTTCTTAAAGAATTAACCTTTTTTGATTGAAAATTCAACTATTTAGTTGAAACTGTCCCCTGCATCCGAAAAACAGGTTTTTACGAATGTGTCTGCCTGTATGTATGCCTGCATGCATGGTTGTATGTATGGCTGTATGTCTTTATGTGTGTTTATTTATCTCTGTCTGTCTGCCTGTGAGCACGATAACTTTAAAAAAATGAATCTATTAGATTGGTCTTTGGTAGACTCTTTTAGTGTCCTAAACTAAAAGTCAAGTTCGTTAGCTAGCCATTTTGGATAAAAATTCAAAAAGTGAGCGCATTTTTGATATTTTTGACAAGCCTTGTTTCAAAACTCAAAAAATCTCTGTACGGATATTCATAGTATTCAAAAAGACAAATAATTTGTCCGAAACAATTTTTTCGATCAAGAAAAAATTACCGATTTTATAGTATTTTCAAAATTCCAAAAAACAAACGAAAATGAACGTTTCAGGCCAAGTGACATAAATGTTTGTCATAAGGTCAACCGCAGGATTTTGCCAGGAGCGAATGCTAATCTGAAAAATTGCACCCGATCCCAGCGAAATCGTTATAAAATTTCAGCCATAACCAGGTCTCACGACCGTGAGATAGGTCGTGACAGCCTGTGACGGAATCAATACGACGATCCGGCAAAAGTTTTGTGCACCCTTAGGACACGGAGGGACCCAAGGACGATAACCTTCTCCATTTTTCTCTCAAGTGTTTTAGAATATTGCTGACACGCATGGATGATTTTCAGACCATTAACCAGTGAAAGCTTGGCACCTCCAAGAGCGCCGATGATAAGGACGATTAGTTTAACAGTATATTCCGGGTACATTCGTCGAAATTCGACAGAGAGCATGGTTCGCTTCTCGAAGTCAAGAAGAACCATGTCAGGCCTCGAGTGTGCAACAGAAACAATTCTCGAGAATATGAAGTTTCAGTATATGCGGCACATCTTATTATCGACAATTGACTCTATTTCCCTAGGCGCATTTAGAGGAGCGATATTAGGGTTAATGGCGTAAGAGTGACAAAGTTGGTAATAAAGCACTCTCATTGCCGCATTGTGCCTTTGGGTATAGGTCGATCCCGCATGAGTTTGACAACTTGATAGTATGTGAACTAAATGCTCGGGGTGTGCATGTCACGCCCTGCAGCTATCATCGGGAATGTCTTGGAGAAAATGTGGCAAGGGTATGTTAAGGTGGAAATGACACTGTCTTGACATGCCAAAATGATAACCACTGTACCAAACTTCAATCCAAGTGATTTAGGGAAAGCAAAAGTTAGCTCACACGACATTGACTGTTCCTCCATATTTCTGTAGAAGATGCCGTGCATCCTCTTATAGAGGAGCTGTTCACGAATGTTTTTCTCTTGTTCTTTCTTAATCAGGGCTTTCAGGAGTGAGTACTTGAGATAGAGATATAGAGTCGCGGAACAGAAGACTTAAGATGCATGATTGTGTTCATGTGCATAACCTTTCGTGTTTCGATATCAAGGGATCTGAGCACCTTCTTCGTCCATGGAACCATTCTAAATGAATAGAGTACACGTACTACCGGAACGGCAAGCATGTTTGTTGCAGATACTTTGTTCCTCGCCGACAGTTCGGAAGAGCAAATCTGCCGGATAATACGTTTGTATCTGCTTCGCAGAGTATCTTTCATAGATGTCACATCCTGAATGCGGCTCTGTGGCACGCCTAGGTACGTATAAGTCTCTCCAGAGCAAAGGTGTCGCACAGCGCTTCTATCGACGTTCTCAAATTCTTCAGGGATGCCATTAAGTTTTGCTCGCTTCAAATAAACATTGGCACATTTGTCTAACCTAAATTCCATTCCTATTTCCTTAGATATACTACGGAAATAGGAATGGAATTTAGGTTCGGAACTTTTAGTTTCGGAATTGAGGAACATCGTTCGATAATCCCTAGAGCTGGATGTAGTTGGTCTTCGTTTTAAACATAGATCTTAAGATCGTCCATGTAAAATACATGAGTGACCTTGTACGTTCGATCTGCAGGTTTGTCGTAAAAGTACCTGTCAGAATGGCGAAGTGCTAGAGATAGTGGAAATAATATGAGGAAAAAGAGGAGTGGGTTAATGGAGTCCCCTAAAAGACACCTCTCTGAAAGGTGACCTTGTTAGTTGTCAAACTATATTTTCCAGATAAGATAGTAAATCTGGTTTTCCAAAGCGGCATCGATCTCTCTAAATACCTAAGGATTTGCGGATGAACCTTTAAGCTTTCCAAAAGAGAGATGATAAATCTATGGGAGGTCGAATCGAAAGCTTTCCGATAATCAATCCAGGCCATCGATAGGTCACGTTAGTAGAATGCTGCATCTTTGCAGACACATCTATCGATGAGCAAGTTCTCCCGACATCCTGCTACGCTTTTCTTTGAGCCAGGTTGTTCATACATTTCTTGCCACACAAGTTTAATCCTATAATTTAGGGTAGCTGTGAATATCTTATACAGTATGTTCAGGCAAGTGATTGGCCTGTAATTCTTCGGGTCAGCTAGGTTGCCTATTTTATGCAGGAGTATTGTGCGCCCTTTCACCGAACACTCCGGAATTGGATCTTTCGACTTTAAATTTGAGGTGAAAATACGGGCCAAATGCTGATGGGTTGAAAAAAACTTTTTCCACCAGAAGTTCTTGATACTATCTGGTCCCGGAGCGGAAGAGTTCTTCATCTCTCTTAATACTTTTCTCACCTTCTCCGTCTGATGGTCAGCAGCTTTGACTTGATAAGTGATATGTGTCAATCACACGCTGAATGCATGACGCGTACTGTTTTGCCCAGCCTATCTTTATTACGAGTTTATGCATTCGTCTTTTGGTCTTATTCTGAACCGTTGGTTTTGTTTTACGATTCGCATCGGTTAAAGCCCTCGCTGCATTATACACACAACAATTGATAGTCTAAAGGTCAGATTCTTCGTAGAAATGTCTGCGAAGCTCGTCATCCATTTCAGTCAGATCTTAAAGCTTGAGAGAAACCTGAATGTTGATGTTCTTCTGGGTCATAAAGCATCGCTCTCTTTCTCTGTTGCCGGTTTGTTCTGGCTATAGTAGAGTAGGCGTACTGCTAATATAGCCCCTTTTTTGGAGTAGTTCGGCATGCTTTCACAGACGTTGATGAGAAAAGTGCGATAGCTCCGGGTGTTTCTCGCATCACAGAGCGTACAGTCGTGCCATGTAACCTCGTTTAGGGGCCACACTCTCACCAAAGCACTCTAGCAATTCCCAATTTAGTCGCTCTGTCAACCTAAATGTCCTGAGATTCCGTCGATCCATCGCATTGAATCCCTCTTCATTGGCTCCCCCAGCTTTAGAGTGGTCGGCATTGTTGGCCGACCCTTTGTTGGGAGCCCTGCGCGTTCTGTTGTTTTGAACCGCACTTACTACAACTATGTTTTGTGTTGTCATTTCTGTTCCCACGAGAAGCTAGGGAAAGGGGTTCGTCCATCCTTGTGGAGCCCCGCACGAAGAAGTGGGAAAAGGAGCGTTTCTGTACAAGGCAGCAGAGGAGGCTGCTAAAACACTCGGACTTAACTTCAGTATTAGGGGTGATCTTATCTATGTAGAGTACTCACCCCTAAAAGCCCAGATTAGGAAAGCACAAGAGAAAAGATGCGGTGAGCAGCTCCTCGATAAGAGGATGTATGGCATCTTCCACAGAAATGTGGTGGATCAGTCAATGTCGTGTGAGCTAACTTTTGCTTCCCTTAAATCACCTGGATGGAAGTCTGGCATGGAGGGTTTTATTTTGGCACGTCACGACGGTGTTGTTTTCACCTTAACACACCGTCGCCAAATTTTGAGCAAATACATTCCCGATGAGAGCTGCAGGGCGTGGTATGCACACGCCAAATATTTAGCACACATACTGTATTATTTTCAGTGGGACGATGGTCGTGGGGGCTAAAGCGTAGGCTTTGGACCCACTCATTCGGCTTGCGGGTTCGATTCCCGCCTCGCACTCTGGAAGAGTCTCGGTGGCCCATGCGGTGAACACTAGCCTAGCAAGGGAGTTGTTCATCTCCGAAGAGTCGTGGAACCGGTACCTCTAGAGAAAAAGGTTTTCTCTAAATACTTAAAGTTGTTGCTCTTGGTGGTTCGGAACCTACCTTAAACTGTAGGTCCCCCTTCCACCACCAAGTAAGTGTGTGGAGGGTGTGTAAAGGAATAGAGAAGGTGTAAGAAAAATGTAAACCCTTAGGGGACACATTAGAAGCTTCCATTCCAGTATTGAATTATTGTCCAACTCATGCGGGAACAGCCTACATCCAAATGCACAATGCGGCGAAGAAGAATGAACAGAAAGAGAGGTAAAGAGAGACCTTAGAAGGGAGTTGCAACTATTGTGTTCAGAATATTCTGTTAAACTAATCGTCCTTATCATCGGCGCTCTTGAAGGTGCCAAGCTTGCACTGGTTAATAGCCTGAAAGTATCCCTGCGTATCAACAATATGCTAAAAAACTTGCAGGAAAATTGCAGAAGGTGGTCGTTCTAGGGTAGCTCCGTGTCCTCTGGGTGCACGAGACTTTTGCCAGATCGTCGTATTCATTCCGTTACAGACTGTCCCGAATTATCTTAGGGTCGTGAGACGTGGTTATGGATGAAATTTTTACCGCGATTTCGTTAGGATCAAGTACAGTTTTTCAGATTAGCACCCGCTCCCGGCGAAATCCTGCGGTTGTCCTTATGACAAACTTTTAGTTATATATAAGCTTTTCGTTTCGGGCCTAAAGGAGGGCTGGGAATGTGGAAATGAGACCATAGGAACTCCCATCTGAGACAACGCTGCCCCCCCCCCTCCATTAATCTAGGTTTCGCGGGTCTGTTGTTGCAACTAAACTCTCTACCTTAATCAGACGCTTTAAAAGCCTGTTTTAGTCAATTATTAGGAGTTCATGTAATAGGGCACCACAACTGCAATGTAGAACACGATGCGGTAAAAAATTCACTTGACAAAGTCTAGAGCACTAAGGTCAGGGAGATATTTTAGAAGTTAAAAACCGATAAGCCTGCTCAGTGGACCGTAATCATAAAGTTTAAATCATAAAAATAACCCTGGAAATAAGCAAATTAGGCTGATGGAAAAAAGACAAGTTGCAATAAAACGTTAATTAACAGCATTTTTTTTAAGAATACGTTTTTTTTAAGGGACAATGAAACTACATTTATTTCAATGCCAATGCATGTAATGAATTATAATAATATACTTTTATGGGAAAGACATAAAAATTTGGGTATAAACTCGAGTGCAAAGCACGAGATACGTAATAAGAACGTGTTCTTTAAAGTCGAAGGAGCTTTAACAAAAAAGAATTCACAATGACCAAATTACTGTTGCCGATGCTTTGACCTTTAGATTTAAAAAGTCTGTGCATAAAGACCGAGCACGTAGCGCGAGATAAATACATTATCGAGCGCGAAGCGCGAAAACCAACAGTCGCAACTGTTTTATTGAAAACTCGTCTTTATATATTAAAAAAAATTATATTATTTGGTTAACAAATTGAACTATTTGGTTAAAAAAGAACTTGAAGATTGAACAAATTGATTAAACTTTTTTCTCTCTTGAATAATAAATTAATCATGAATACTTATTTCCTTTTTATCAGCATTTAGAATTTAATTTTAGCTTGAACTTAAGTGTTTAAAAACTTTTAACAAATAAACAGCTATTCGGAATCTTTATTTTGCTTAAAAACATATTTTTTCTGATGAGCGAAAAACTAGTGATGTTATACGATTTGTGATGTTATATTTCAAAACTTTATATTTTCATTTAAAATCCTTTCAAGTTTCAGTGACATTAAAAAATCGAACGTACATTGAATTCCCTTCATCTATTGGGCAATTTTCTCTCACAAAGAATTTAATTTTATTTGGTGATCCAATTTCATCTAAAGGTGTTATTTCTATCAAGACATTGCTCTCTGCACCTTTCAAGGGCGGTGCTAACGAGATAGCAAAATTGCACCTGTCGCGTTTCTCTTTCTTCTATTTCAATTTTCTACCTCTATTAAGTATTTTTCGTCTCTTTCTTTTTTTTTTCATTTCTCCAAGTTTCATTTTCACGTGAAATAGGGATTCCAGTCTAGTACGACCTCTAGCCGTATAATAATTACACAATTACTCGCGTGGCTTCTACACCAACTCTATTAAGACCTGCAGCTTCTCACAGCACTAATTTCTAGCCACTGTTGTGACATAATTACGATAATGAAGAGAAAATATCCGACCCGACCACACCGATTTTGATCATTTTTAGACATGATGAGGTACGTGATAAAATAAGAGACGCGTATTTTTTGCTATGGGCCGACATCCACTTTTAAGGGGTGAAAACCACCCCTAAAGTTTGTCCTTATAAATAATTTTTGCCTGAGATAGTAGGTATACTTATGATCCAAGGGATCGCAACTCTTATTTTATATTTATAAAAACTCATTTTTCTTAATATTTTTATCATGCTAATCAGGGTATGCATTTTAAAAAAATTAGAAAAGAATTTTCGTTTAAAATATTGAATATTTGAGTGGACACTTTTCAGGATTGTTATAAATTTTTTTAAATTAAAATATTGTCTCCTCTTAAGAAGTATTTAAGAAATAGTTTCCAACCAATAGTTTTTAATTTTGACACACCCAAAGCCCTTAAATTGTGCCCGGAAAATGCCCCAAAAACTGCCAAATAGTAGTTTTCTATCAAATTCATGTTAAAGTCGGTATTTTAAAAATTTGGATCAACATTATTTATTTTAATCGATATTTGACGAGTTTAAAAGTCTATTTTTAATAACTTCAAAATGTTTTATACAATTATTATTTGTTTGAACAATTTTTCCACTGGTTCATTGTGAAAAGTTATCATCTTTCGGAATAAATCGTACAAAGTTAATGAATGTCAAGAGTAGTAGTTCTTGTTTAATTTACTTGGTAATTATGTAAAAAATTGTTATTTGTTTTAAAAAAATTTTCTCCCTAAAGCCGTAAAACGTTATTATTTTCCCGGAAATAATGACACAATTAAAAAATGTTGAAAGCAATATATATTGGAAGGATGTTTGGCAATTATTTACACAATTTTGATTTGTTTAAACAATTTTTCCCCTTGTCAAGCGTGAAAAACTATTACTTTCTGGAATTAATGACACAATAGAAGGAATTTAAGAGTAATATTTTTTTTTCTACAGAATATTTAGCAATTTTTTATATCATTTAAAGTTTTTAAACAAATTATTATTGTTTAGGCAATAAAGGGTATATGATCTGAAATAAGAAAATACTAAATATTAAACGACATAGTGTGAGAGATTTGAAAAATTTAGACTTGTCTGCACCTTTCTTATGAACAAGCGCAACTGAATGATTAATAGTTGTTTCAATAATTGCAAAATATCTTAAGAAAAAAATATCACTTTTAGCGTTTGTTAATTGCGTCATTAATTGCAGAAAAGAATATCATTTAACGATTTACATAGAAAACATTGTTCAAATAGATAAAAATTGTTTTAAAAATTGCTGGATATCCTTTAGGAAAAATATTACTCTTAACATCCGCTAATTGTGTCATGAATTTCAGAAAAAAATATTTTTTTACGCTTTACAAGGGGGAAAAATTTTTTAAGCAAATCAATACTGTTTAAGTAATTACCAAACATCCTTCGAAAATATATTGCTTTAAACATTCTATCATTGTGTCATTTTCTCTAGAAAATAATAACTTTTTACGACTTTAGGAAGAAAAAATTGTTTAAACAAATAACAATTGTTTAAATAATTACCAAATAAGTTAAACAAGAACTACTACTCTTGACATTCATGAACTTCGTACGATTTATTTCTAAAGATAATAACTTTTCACGATTTACAGGGGGGAAAAAATTGCTTTAACAAAAAATAATTGTTTAAACAATTTCAAGTTATCGAAAATATGCTATACTACTATTTTGCAGTTTTTGGGGAATTTTCGTTTGCATTTTTTATAAATCACATTCTGTTTGCATGTGAAATAAATCTTAAGTAAAAATTTTTTTCCCACCATTTGCATGTAGTCAAGTAAAATATTCGTTATTTTAACGAAAATGCTTTTCTTGATTCTTTAAAATTCATTCCCCGATTTTCATGATAAAAATATTCATAAACAATGTTATTTTGTAAAATATAAAATGAGGGTTCTAACCCCTTGAGCCATATATACCTGTCACTCTGTCTATGTTATGCTTCTTATGGCAAATATTTTCCACTTGATTTTATTCAAAAATATCCATTAAATGTCGAGATATATAAAAAAATTATTTTTAAGGGCAAACCTTAGGGTTATTTTTCACCCCTTAAGAGTGGATATCAAAACATAAAAAAATACATGTCACTTGTTTTGTCAAGAATTACCATAGACCCAAAAATGATCCAAATAATTATTCAAAAATATCAACAACAAAATCGGTCTACTTTTTGGAAAATTCCTCTTATCTGCACTATCGTCGAAAATTATCTACACTGCTAACGCGAACTGTACTAAAAATCACTGCTGAATTTGATACTAATTAAGCGTTAAAAAAACCGAGAAACTTTTAAAAAGCTTATGAAATTTCGCGTTGAATGACCCCGATGGAGAAATTTCTGATCTTATCAAGAAAATATACAACCTGCAAAATTTAAAAAATTCAAAATTTCTACAATTCTGTACCTCCACTTTAATTCGTCGCCCCACCTTAAAAAGTTGTAGTACAATCTGAAATTTAAATCAGGCAATTTTTGAAGTCTCATTTTTAATTCAAGCCGATTGATTTTCAAAAATAGTCACGGGTTCCCAAGATACAACTAAAAATGTCCAAGCGTTCCTACGTCGGCTGAAACTTGACAAAGATACGCTTGGATATTTTCAGTTAAAGTCGAGGTTTAAAATTTCAGAAATATTTGAATTTTTTTCAAAACTTCTTACGCGTTATATATTTTTAAATTTCAAAAATTTCTACACTAGGGATCACTCGACCCAAAATTTCAAAAACTTTTCTAAAGTTGTTTAAAAAACTTTATCGCTGATGATTTTTGAACAACATTCATACATTTTTAGTTGAATAGTTGAATTTTCTACAAATTTGATACCTGTTCTACTAAATAGTTGAATTTTGAAACCAAAAAATCTCAGTTTTTAATTTAAAACAAAATCGCATAATTTTCTAGACAGAAAGACGAATTTTCAAGAAAACATTTACATTTTTTAAAAAAAAGTTTAATTTCAACCGAAAATCTGAATGTCCATTTAAAAAATGAATTTGAAATGAAAATACGATTTTTCAATAATGCTTTTGCATTTGCAACCAAAATGATGAATTGTAAACTAAAATTATGTATCTCTCAACAAAAAAAGAATTTTGAAAAAAGCAGTTACACTGTCAATCAATGCGTTGAATTCTTAGTTAAAAAAAAACGATTTTTATAACGATAATTTATAATATAATATAACGAAAAACATATGCTGAAATTTTTAATAAAAACACGTATTTTAAGAAAATTAACATGTATTTATTTCAATGAAGCGTTTCCTTCTTTTCAACAAATATTTCTTTGATGCAATTAAAAGCAATTATAATTGAAACAATAATTCAAAAAATTTGGTTGAATAACATTTTATTTAAAATTTATTTTGAAATTCACCATGTGAAAACTTTTGAAACGAATATTTGTTGAAATTATTATCATTTAATTTAAAAAAATTTTTATTTATTTTCTTGGGATTTTTAGCAAAAAAATGTCTGTAATATTGTGACATCGTGATTTTCAATTTTTAATTTTTTTAAATAGCCTAATTGATTTGGATTAAAATTTTTTATTATTATTTACATACCGGCTTTAAAAACACTATTCAAAAATTTAATATCTCGAAAGCGTGTTTTTATTTATTTTTGAAATGAGAATGTAATTTTTTATTGCAACCGCAGACGAGCCAAAAAAATTTTGAATCTACTACAATTAACAGTCACCAATCGAAATTTGTTTTGAAAACCCACATAATTATAAATTTTTATTAAAAAAGGTATTTTTTAAAATACCTAGATTCGAAAACAAATTTTCAAGTGACTGTTTGCCTTTCAATTACAATTCATAAATTGAAACTTACATGTGAAGCGTTAATCAATTTTTTTTGCGATTTATTAACACTACAAATTTTGACTGCAAATACTGATATCACTATAACTAAAACTTATTTTAGAGATCCGTTTGTAAGGGATCATATTTTTTAAATAGAAAAGTTTCAAAGTTGCAAGAAATTATGTAATAAAAAACTTCAACCAAAGTGGAATTCCGTGTCTTTTAATTAGAAGATACGAGCCAAGCTGGGTGGGATAATGCATAATTTGATTACCCTTTTCATCTTTGACTTCGACTACATTTTAAATTATTCTCCAGCGAAAGGTCTTTAATTATTTTCATTTTCGTAATTAACTTTATCTATAAATTATTTTTAATGTTTGACGTAAAATACCGCATGTAAGAAGCAGTAATGGGGAGTAACTAATTTTTTTAACATTTATGTTATCAGCTTTAAACAAATTATTGCGGTAAAATAGAAACCATTTTTTTAACAATTAATAACCTTTTCAATTAAAAAAATTCATAAGAAAAATTTATAAGAATTCCAGGTGAATTTTGGCGAATTTAGAACAAATTCAAAAAATAAATCAATGGATATGATGAAATTTGAGTAAATTTAGAGGAATTTAAGAGTAACGAAAAGAACTCCTTTACAATTCATAGGAATAAAAGTGAATAAAAAATATATAATATTTCATTGATTTCAGTACAGTTGTAGTGAGCTAAGAAGAATTCCAGGGAACTCAAAAGAATTTAATAAAATATCTGACAATTCAAGGTGAGTTTCAAAGATCTTGGGGCAAATTAAAAATAAACCAAATTTTTTTCTAAATCCATTTAATTCAAAATAAAATAAAATTAGGAGAATTTAAACAAAAAAACATTTCTTTGAAGAATTTAGCAAAAATTATTAATATTTCAGGCTCAATTCCAAAGATTTACAAATCATTTGAAAAAATATTTAAAAGATCAAAAATATTCTACTCATTTCCGTTACGTAGGAATGAATTTAGAAGACATAAAGAGAATCGAAAGGAATTCAAGAAACTAAGATGAAATTAAAAATAAGTTGAAAGAATATAATTGAAAACAGATTTTAAAATTACAAGATTGCTATTGAATTAAGTAAAATGGGAGTAAACATAATTCAGGTTAAATTGAACAGAAATATATTCTTCTTATTTGGAATTAACTGCGTAAAATTCTAGAACATATAAAAAAATGTGATTGAATGCCTAAGAAAGCAACGTGAATTTAAAAACGCTAACAATTTTTTTTTAACTTTTATATTAAAGTTAATATTAAAATTAATTTTTTTTAAATGAGCTGTCGGATTGAATAAGGGCACATAAACTTATTTCGTTAGGAGTGGGAAGATCCCTGGAAGCTTTCAAATACATTTTGAACTTTAATTTTTAAAGACTATATCTAGATACAGCATTTCACCGAGAATCTTTTTTCCCCAGACAAAAAGTTGTAGCTTAAGTTTTTTAATTGAAGCAAAAAACTAGCTTTTTTGTAAAAATCAATTTTAATTCGGTTTCACATTTTTTCTGATGCGTGGCGCTTGTCGGACTTCTCTAACTTCCAATGTTTCGTTTATCGAGCGAATTTCGAGCAACAAAAAACTTCCAGAGAGAAAGTTATTAGCAATAGTACAAAGAAGTTTTCTGGAAAATTTTAGCCCAATCGAAATAATATTCAAGAAATTATTAAAGTTTCAAGTCGATAACGGCTAGGTGACTCACGAGCGAGCTATAGCAAATCTTAAAGACGTCTCATAATACAATTCTCTGGCGCCGAAAATAAAAACTAATCAAATAATGAGGAAATTTTAAAGTATTATGCATAAATAAATAATAGTGCATAATGCAACATAATTTAGTAATTTAATATTATGTACAATAGAATGGTTACACTTTTGAAATGAACTGTACAAAGGGAAACCAAAACATCAAAATCTAATAGTTGAGATTCAACGGATTCTTAATTCTTAATTCTCTATTGAATGAATAAATTAGTTTAAATAATGCAATATTATTTATTTATGCATAATACTTTGATATTACCTTATTACTTGATTCGATTTTATTTTTGGCGCCGGAGAACTGTATTATAAATCGGATCTGAGACTCGCTACTGCGCGCGCGCGAGTCGCCTAGCCGCTATCGACTTGCAACATCAATAATTTCTTGAATATCTAATCGATTGGGCTAAAATTTAGCAGAAAACTTCTTTGCTCGGTATTTAACAACTTTCTCGCTGGAAGTTTTTTGTTGTTCAAAATTCGCTTGACAAACGGAACGCTGGAAGTTAGAGAAGTCCGATAAGCGCTACACATCAGAAAGAAATGAACATTTTTTTTTATATAAATTTGTGAATACCTTTTCCTTGATTAGTCAAAGGCCATTTCAAACCACATTTCCTTAAAATTTTTTTGGAAAATCCGAAAAACAGACAGACTGAGCACGAACTGAAGTCACAAACGAATTAAAATTGATTTTTTCAAGATTATTCGATCCGGCAGCTCTATTAGAAAAAAACTACAATAAGAATTCAATGAATTACGTCGATTAAGTAAATTTAGAAGAACATAAGCGAATTGACAAAATTAGAATCAGCTAAAGAAATTATAGAGAAATAAAAATAATTACAAAGAATTCATGATAAATTACTAAGAATTTATAATAAATTAGAAGCAAAACAAAATGAGTTGAAAAATATTTCAAAAGTTCAAAATATTTCACCGATTTCAGTAAAATTGAAGTAAATTTAGAAAAGATCAAGGGAATTAAAAGAAATTCAAAAGATCTTGATAGATCTCATGAAAATTGGAAACAATATGTTTAAAGACAATTTTAAGAATCACTAAATTTCCATCAAATTAACTAAAAGGGTGGTGAATATATATCAAGGAAAATTTAACAAAATTGACTTCTTTAAATTTGGAATAGATTGCAAAAAGTAAAAGGGATTTAAAAATAATTTGATAAAATTACTAAGAATTCAAATTGAGTTTCAAAAATTTCGGGAAAAATAAAAAAAAATTAAAAGAAAAGTTCAATAAATTTAGAAGAATGACATTGATTACTATAGAATTTAGGGACGGTTAAAGACATTTTAGATAATTAAAACGAATTAAAAGGAATTCAGGATAATTTAGTTAGAATTTAGAGTAAATTGCATGTGACTCAATATAAGATGAAAAATATTTAACAAATAAAAAAATTCCACTGATTTCAGTTAAGCTAGAGTTAAATTATATTAGAAGATATCATAAGACTTTTTAAAAATTCAGAATATACGATGGAATTAATGAAAATTTGCAAAAAAATTTGAATATGAAAAAGTTTTAATCGAATTGAGTGAAATGGAGGTTAACATAATTCAAAACAAATTGCAAAAAATTGAAAGGAAATTTTAAAGAATTTGATAAATTACCTGAGAATTCCAGATGAACTGAAAAAACAGGTCCGTTAAGCTGACATGACCACATTGCAAAAATGAACTGAAAACCTATAGGGAATTTAGGGCTCATTTAGGGTTAATTTAATGCCCCATTACCAAATTTAATGCACTTTATTTAAACAAAAAAACTGGTACTCATGCTAGCTTAACGTTAAGCTAGCAGGACCACACAGAGAAAAAAACGACTTAGGCATTATTTTCTTCCAAAAGAATTTAGGGCTCATTCGGGGCTCACTTAAAGTCCTATTGCCAAATTTGATGGTACGCATTTTTGTAAACCTGTGGTTCTGCTATCTTAAATTTAAGCTAGCAGGAACACACAAAAAAACGACTTAGGCATTATTTCTGCGCACAATAATTTAGGGGTCATTTAGGGTTCACTTAATGCTAGATCAACGTAAACCTATCAGCACCACACCGAAAAAAAATGGCTTAGGCATTATTTCTTTCCAAAATAATTTAGGGCTCATTTAGGGCTCACTTAATGTCCTATTGCCAAATTTGATGGTATGCATTGTTTTTAAAACTGTGGTTCTGCTATCTTAGCGTCAAGCCAGCAGGATCACACAGAGAAAAAATCGACTACGGCATTATTTCTTTCCCAATAATTTAGGACTCACTTCGGGCTCACTTAATGCCCTATTGTCAAATTTAATGCTCCGCAATTTTTCGAAAAAACCTGTGGTCATGCTAGATTAGCGTTAACCTATTAGCACCACACAGAGAAAAAAAGGACTTAGGCATTATTTCTTTCCACAATAATTTAGGGCTCATTGAGGGTTCACTTAATGTCCTGTTGCCAAATTTGATGGCACGTTTTTTTTCTTAAAACCCTGTTTTTCTGCTATTTTAACGTTAAGCTAGCAGGACCACACAGAGAAAAAAACCACTTAGGCATTATTTCTTTCCATAATAATTTAAGACTCATTTAGGGCTCACTTAATGTCCTATTGCCAAATTTGATGGTACGCATTTTTTTTAAACCTGAGGATCTGCTATCTTAACGTTAAGCTAGCAGGGCCACACAGGAAAAAAACGACTTAGGCATGATTTCTTTCCACATTAATTTAGGGCTCATTTAGGGCTCACTTATTGCCCTATTGTCAAATTTAATACTCCGCAATTTTTCGAAAAAACCTGTGGTCATGCTATCTTAACATTAAGCTAGCAGGGCCACACAGAGAAAGAAACGATTTAGGCATTACTTCTTTCCACAGTAATTTAGGGCTTATTCAGGGCTCACTTAATGTCCTATTGCTAAATTTGATGGTAAGCATTTTAAAAAAACCTGTGGTTCTGCCATCATTAATGTTAAGCTAGCAGGACTACACAGAGAAAAAAACAACTTAGGCATTATTTCTTTTCACAATAATTTAGGGCTCTTTTAGGGCTCACTTAGTGTCCTATTGCCACATTTGATGGTACGCATTTTTTTTAAACCTGTGGTTCTGCTATCTTAACGTCAGGCTAGCAGGACCACACAGAGAAAAAACGACTTAGGCACAATAATTTAGGGCTCATTTAGGGCTCAGTTAATGTCCTATTGCTAAATTTGATGGTACGCATTTTTAAAAAAACCTGCGGTTCTGCTATCTTAACGTTAAGCTAGTAGGATCACACAGAGAAAAAAACAACTTAGGCATTATTTTTTTCTACAATAATTTAGGACTTATTTAGGGCTTACTTAATGCCCTATTGTCAAATTTAATGCTTCGCAATTTTTGAAAAAAACCTGTAATCATACCAGATTAACGTTAACCTGTCAGCACCACACAGAGAAAAAAATGACTTGGACAATATTTCTTTGCACTAGAATTTAGGGCTCATTTATGGCTCACTTAATGCCCTATTGTCAAATTTAATGCTCCGCAATTTTGAGAAAAAACCTGTAGTCGTGCTATCTTAACGTTAATCTAGCAGGACCACGCAGAGAAAAAAACGTCTTAGGCATTATTTCTTTCCACAATAATTTAGATCTCATTCAGGGCTTTCAAAATAAGCATACAAATTTTTAAATCTTTGTTTAACATTTTTTTAAACAATTAGTAATGTCCGAAAAAAAACACTTACGTTAACCAAAATAATTTCAAGCTCATTTAAGACTCTTGAAATATGTAATATAAATTTGGGTCAACTTTTTTAAAGAAGTTTTGTATAAACAATTGATAAAAAAACTTAGAATCAAATCAGATGCGCCATTCTTTTGCTACTATGAGGGAAAAGATATTTAGGGCTGTAGTTAGTGATGTTAAACTTCTATGGTCAACTCATTATGAAATTAACAACAGCTTCAAGTGTAAAGAATAATTATTAGGAATCCATTAAGCTTTTTTTCTTAATTTAATTTCGAAAATTGTTTTAACATCATTTCAAAAATAATTGTTTATCTCAAGGAGAGCTTACTGGATATTAATAGACTGTCACTTTTAATTCCGATCTCTTTCTAAGAGAATATATACAGCTTGCATTATAAATTGTTATTTACTTCAAAACAGATTTTTTATCGTCTTTTGGAAATTCTGTTTAACAGTTACATGTTTTTCAGATGAATATTCATCATTTTCTAAAATAAGGAAGGTTGTGAATTATGATTGAATCTCTTGTCGTATCCAAGATTATTCCGTGGGTTTAGTAATGTTTGCTAATTTCCTGCCAACTGATTCTGGAATTAACAATAATTTCAACTGCAACGAATAATAACACAGGCCAACAATTCTCAGAACCAGAGACCAGACCTACTATACCCGAAGGTTTTTGCTGCGCTGAATCCGAATCTGACCTCAGAAAAATTCCATCACCCTCAGTTTTCGAGATATTCTAACCTAAAAGGGTCAAAATTTAATATGTCATAAATTTTGATAAGATTTTTCATATCCGAGATATGGCGGATTCAAATATGAAAAATTTCACCCCCAAGCCCGGTAATGATAATGTATACCCGGTATACCCGGTATACCCGGTATATAATGTATACCC
>NC_046663.1:36683234-36707800 GCF_010883055.1 Belonocnema kinseyi | reverse complement strand
GAGGTCGGATTCGGATTCAGCGCAGCAAAAACCTTCGGGTATACTAGGTCTGGTCTCTGGTTCCGGACCTTTGTCAAATTTTGTCGGCCTGTGTAATCTAGGGCCTACGATATCCATGTACAATTTTTTATCCACTTTCGCAAACATTCTTAGACAAAGAAAAATACCCAAAATATTTTTTAGTGTTGCCTAACTTGTGTAAAATAATTGCACCAAATCCTAACTTTATCCTACTTAGAAATTGCACTTTATCGACAGATTTCGCTCGGTAATAGGGATCTCTACTTTTAACCGGTGCTTTCGAGACCAATATGCCCAAAATTAGTGACCGGTAATTTTGATTTGAGATAGCTTGACGGCTACGAGGAAATTAATGAGAATACTACAAGTATGCAGACGAAAGTCATTATTTTCAATGATAGAAAAAAATACGCATAGTATTTCGAATATTTATTTAAACATACAAGTATACAGTGCAGACTTGGATAAAAATTATTTCGTACAATACACGAGATTGAAAATGTGTTTTGGATTTTTTGCTAACTAAAGGAAAACGATAAAAAGTGATTTCCATATTTAATTGGACATAGAAGTATGTAGGGAAGTGTTCTGTTCCGTAAAAAAATAATTTCGTATAAGACGCTGTGCTGAAAAATGTTCTTTGGAATCATGTGTAGACGTGGCACAGTGGTCTGGAATAGAAATTTACTGTTCATAATCGCCCACAGATCGTCTTTCTTAACCGATTTAAAATTTTTTTTTTAGAAATGCTCAGCCATTAGATTTTAAGAGAATTGTGGTTTTTTTAAAAAATTTTTTCACAAAGAAACAATATATAAACAAATATAGTCACAAATTTGACCATTTCAGCTTTGTGAATTTTTATCTCAAGAAAAAATACAGATAGAAACTCACTATCAGCCGAAATTATTGCATTCCCCGGTTTTTTTTTCCACAAAAATGAAAATTTTTAAAAACAGAATTCGGAGATACTATAGAATATCATAACGGACGTCCCCGGACTCTTTTTGGAGGGATTATAACAAAAAAATTTTTTGTGCTAAACAAAAGTTTTGTGCATATGCATTATTTTGAGGTTACGTCGTTTTTCATCTTTGCCTTTATGATATTCTGGAAATTGATAAAATAAATTTTTTTGATTGCCTGCAAACAAGGTTAGTTCCGGGAGATTAGTTACTATGTTTATGTGTAAGTCCAAAGTTTTCGGCCAAAAATATTGTGTAGTTTGGAAGTAACCCTCAGGTGAATTATAACACACATAATCTCGAAATATACACGCACGTTGTTAGCAATATCAAAAATTTTTCGACAAAAAAACACAAAAAGTATGTGGGGACGCCCGTTAGCATGTTCGCTATCATTTCGCAGATTTTGAAGGCAAAATATTTCTTATGCTAGGAAAAAAGCCGGGGAATCTAACACTGAAAAAATCGATACTATTTCCTAAGCGCTATGCAAATTAATCACATTTTGCTAAATTGAAACATTTTTGAATTACCCCGCAAAAAAAGTATGTGGGGACGTCCGTTAGCATGTTTGCTATCATTTCCCAAATTTTTAAGACAAAATATTTATTATTCTAGTAAAAAAGCCGGGGGAATCTAAAACGGGTAAAATCGACGATTTTCTAAGTATCACATGCCCTTGAAGCCATTTATATACTTTAAGCTTTATAAAACATTAACAATATAGATTATTTATAACAATTTAGTTAAACAAGTCTCCTAATAGGCCGTTCCCTCGTAGACAAAAATGTTTTTTTCTTCAATAATTATTAGAGTGACATTTATTGCTGTGACTAACCAACGAAATTAAATAAAGAATAATTTATATGATTGTTATAAACAATTTTTTTTTAAAACTATGATTTATTTTTTTACATGCAAAAAGGACGGTTTTCCACTGAAATTATCCGACAATAAACTAACAGTGATTCCAAAATTGGATATGGGAGATTAAATAATAATTTTCGTAATTGTTAATAACAATTTCTGTAGCAAACTGTCCATAGCAATAACGCTGTACTTGCGTTTTTAGAAGTCACCTATCTTTCATTTGTTTTATGCAACTTCCTGAAAAATAAATAAGGAACAAGTGAAAATAAGGTGCAATAACGCTGTACTTGCGTATTCAGAAGTCACTTATCTTTCATTTGTTTTGTACGTAACTTCATGAAAAAAAATGAAGAACAAGTGACTCTCAACCAAAAAGTACAGTTCCAGGTACATCAAGTACATTCGACAGTTCAACACACGAAAAATCTCTCGATTGCATACTATGCACGACCTAATTCACAAACTCCTTGAGTCCTCAGATCTTTTCATTGCATCCTTGAAGCCTGAATGGGAAAAAGTTGAAGTTGAATTTCATCAAGAACTCGATGAATTAATAGAACAATTCGAATCTAAAAATGATTCAAAATCATTAAAATTCATCATTAAAAATTATTCAAAATGATTCAAAATTTTAAAATTGTTATTAACAATTACGCAAATTATTATTTAATGTCCCATATCCAATTTTGGAATCACTGTTAGTTTAGTGTCGGATAATTTCAGTGGAGAACCGTCCTTTTTGCAAGTAAAAAAAATCATAGTTTCGTTAAAAAAATTGTTCATAACAATCATATAAATTATTCTTTATTTAATTTCGTTGGTTAGTCACCGCAATAAATGTCACTCTAATAATTATTGAAGAAAAAAAAACATTGTTTTCTACGAGGAAGCGGGCGATTAGGAGACTTGTTTAACTAAATTGTTATAAACAATCTATATTGTTTATGTTTGATAAAGCCTTAAGTATATAAATGGCTTTAAAGATAATAGTGAATCAGTTTTGTTCAGAAAAATCAATTCAGCTATGAGGAAAACTCGTTTATAATGAATTTGTTTATAGAAATGTTTATAAAAAGAATAGTTGTTGACTCATGCTAATTTTTTTGTTACAAATTATGACTCTTATGAAAAATATTAGCAACTAGCGTGAAATAAACGATTTTTTCTATGATAAAAAAACACTAATAAGAATTTGTTTATAAAAATTGTTTATAATAATTAAGTTAAATATTATTAAAATTAATTATGTTCTATGAATGCATGTGCAATAATTCCGGCTGATAGTGAGTTTCTATCTGTTCTTTTTTAGATAAAAATTCACATAGCTAAAATGGTCAATTTTGTCACTATATTTGTTTATATATTGTTGCTCTGTGAAAAAATTTAAAAAAAGCAAAACACAATTCTCTTAAAAATTAATTGCTGAGCATTTCTAAAAAAAGAACTTTTAAATCGGTTAAGAAATACGACCTGTGGGCGATTATGAACAGTAAATTCCTATTCCAGACCACTGTGCGCCGTGCCTTCATTTGTTTACGTATCGGGTTTCTAACAATGCTGCAGACTGTAGATTCCCAAAAATCGAAGCATATTAGTGATGCAAGAATGAGTTCGCACCCTTAAAGAGAATCATGTCACCAGTTTGATTCAGTCTTATGGGTTCTCTCTTAAAGAAAAGTTATCTAAAAAAAGTGCATTTATTTATCCCATAATCTTTTAATATCTGTGACGAAAAAATGAGTTCGAGGCCTGGAAGAAAACCGAACATATCGAACGATGTGATTAAGTGACAGTGACTCGACGATTCAAAGTGAAAATAATGATTTAATATTCGATCATAAAAACTTTATCAAATTTGCATTCTTCAGGTCAAGAACCAAATATGAAGAACTTTTAATAAAAAAAGAGCTTAATAGACGTGATACCTCACGCAAGAGAGTATATACTAGAACGTGCATTCGTTTAGAGCCCGAAAAATGAGAAAACTGGATTTCAAAACAAATTTGGAAGCTGACGAAACTACCCTGCGGTTTTAATTATCGTATCCATTATATAACAGAGAATGCAGCTGCAGGTACAATAGAATTTAAGTGTTGAAGCCAATTTAAACCCAAAAAATTGTCAGGAAAAAAATCAAATTTTTTTATATTCAAAGTTTAATCATAATTCATAGTGGTTTTTCTTACAGCTGAAATTGTCGCAAGTTTCAATATTTGAAACAAAAGATTTGAATTGATAAAATATACATGTGCTTAGTTCCCAAAAAAGTGATAAATATCGAAAAGGGGGTTCAAAATAATTCGTAATATTTTGTATGTACATATGTATACTCCTTGAGAAAGGGAGCAATGTGAAGAAGGGGTTATAGAATTTTTAGATTAACTTAAATTCTCGTATTATTTCTTTAGGATTTCAAAATATTTAATTCTAAAGTAAACCAAATTTATGCAGAAATGTTAACTAAATCGGCGTCTGATGAATGCTCTTAAATTCCTTGGCATTTTCCGGTTTTCTTACGGTGAATTTTTCCCTCAATTAGAATGCGTGTATTTTTAATGAACAATAAGACTTCTACTCAGAGGACAGGTAAAAATTGTGTTGAACGAGATTTGTAGGACATAACAAAATCTTAAAAATAAGCCCTCCTGGAATTCATTGTGACTAATAATTTACGAGTGATGCATTTTTTAATTAGGAACATTGTGTTTTCGGAAGAGCCTCATGTGTTTAAATGCATTTTTGTTACAAAAACTACCCTGATGAGATTTCTTTAGAAATTAAAGTGGACGGTTGAAAGAATTCACAAACATTTGTTTTTGAAATCCTAAAATGGCCAAGTTCAGGAGGGTCAGATTTTTTCTCTAAACCATAAAATTTTTCGCGTACAAAATTCTGTGAAAAATTCACTTCGTGAATCACCTAGGGGGCAGTTATTTTTCAAATAAATCATCTTCTCAGAGTAGCGAAAAAAAGTTTACACTTTTAATAATAGACTGTTATAAGCAATTTTTCGTCATTAAATATCCGAAAAATCTGGAAAACGTGTTTATAATCATTAGGCAGGGGGATGATTTTTTATGACTAATAATTTGATATCTTCACTGAAAAAAATGGTTGGTTGCGCCAACTATTTAGTCACTAAGATATCGTACTGATATTTTATTAGTTGATACAGCTATTTTATTAGTGCGTACAACAATTCCATTAGTTACCGTTACTATTCAGTTAGTACCAGAAACTGAGTAAATAGTTGTATCTAAAGCTATATTGAGTTGTTCCGTAACTCCTTTCTCCTGTATTTAAACAAATTGTTTAAACAATTAAAAACCCCGACATTTCTTCATAAAAAAATGTTTTTGTTCAAATACTCTTATCCCAAAATAAACATATTTGCTACATCTAATGGTCTGCCATAGTAAATCCTTAATAAATCCAGAAATTTTGTATAGCTTTATTGATTGTTAATAAATTTTCAATTAAATGACAGTTTTTTGTTACCAAATATCAATTAAATAGTTGATCAGAACAATTTTTGTACACGTTGATATTTTATACACCAAACTGATACATTGGTACTTCTTGTGTAAATAAATTGTTTATCAGGATTACATACAATTTTGTGTAAAATAAAGCTGATATTTTAAACTCTTATGTTCGACACATTATTCCCAAATTAAAAAATTCTAAAATATTGTAATTTTTTATAGTCCTGAAAAATTGTTAATTAATGTTTTTTAAACAATATTTGTTCGCAACTAATATTTCGAACCAGATGATTTGAAAAAAAATTATTGCCATCCTCCCTCTCCAACGGCTATACCCAAATAAAACAAATTACTACTATATGTATCAAAACAAGTGTTGTTTAAAAATATTAATAACCTACTAGTTTACGGATGTGAATGAGAAATCAGAGTGGGTATTGCACCGGGAAACCGGGAAATAAACGAGAATTTGATGAGACCTTGAAAAACCGGGAAATGACAGTGAATTTATTTTTTGACCGGGAATTCCAAAAATTTGTTGAAAAAGATGGGTACAATATTGATTTCAACAGTTTTAAAAAATAATAAGTTGACTGGTTGTACTTTTCAATTCGGACTGGATATACTTCCGGTACAGACAAAAATGTTTCCTGCTTGAGCCGGCAAAAAAAGTTTTCTGTCGACACCAGCAATAAATTTCTCTGCCATCAACGGTAAAAAAAAAAATATTTTTGGCATACCAAAGGAACTGTCAGACATACGAGGTGTGTTAAAAAAATAAGGTGACTTTATGGTTTTCTCAAAAAATATTCATTTATTTCTCAATATTTATGTTGTCCCTTTCAAAGTAATCCCCCTCAGATATAATACACTTGCGCTAACGCTTTTTCCAATCATTGAAGCACTTCTGATAATCATTTCGTGGTATAGCCTTGAGTTCTTTCAGCGATGCAGTTTTTATCTCCTCAATCGTTGACAATCGATGTCCTTGCATGGGTTTCTTCAGTTTTGGGAAAAGAAAAAAGTCTCTTGGGGCCAAATTCGGTGAATATGGAGGCTGAGGCATGACTGTGGTGCTGTTTTTGGTCAGAAAATCTTTCACAAGCAACGATGAATGAGCAGGTGCATTAGCGTGATGAAAAAGCCACGAATTGTTTTTCCAAAGTTCCGGACGTTTTTTGCGTATCGCCTCTCGCAAACGGCGCATAACTTGAAGGTCCTTATTGACCGTACGACCTTGTGGTAAGAATTCCTTATGTTCTACGCCACAGTAATCAAAGAAGACAGTAAGTAAAACCTTCACATTTGACGATTGGGCTTTAGTTTCGACGTCATAACCATATACCCACGATTCATTCCCAGTTATAACCCTTTTGAGAAAATCAGGATCATTATTGACTTCATTCAACATCTCCTGAGCGACGGTCATGCGATGGATCGTTTGATTAAAATTAAGCAGTTTTGGAACAAATTTCGCTGACAAACGTCTCATGCCCAAAACGTCCGAAAAGATAGCATGGCATGAGCCAACCGATATGCCAACATCTTCAGCAACTTCTCTGATGGTATTTCGGCGATTTTTCAACACCATTTCTTCCACTGCTTGAACGTTTTCATCTGTTGTTGACGTGCTGGAACGTCCAGGGCGAGGTTCGTCTTCGACATCCTCTCGGACTTCTTGGAACAGCTTGTACCTCTTACACACATTTTTCTTACTCAGAGTAGACTCACCGTATGCAACTGTTAACATTTCAAGAGTTTTAGAGCACTGGATTCCATTTTTCACACAAAATTTAATGCAAACTGTTTGCTCTTTTTTTTTCGAAAGAAGAAAATCGCCGAGCACACCAAACCCTTCTAACATTTTACGCCTCTGCCAGAAAAACAAAACGAGTTATTTAGTCAAAACTGTGAACATATGATCGTGACGTGTGTACCAACACAACAAAACAAAAAACTTAAAACTTGAATGTACGTAGCCCGCGAAAATTGAAAAGTCACCTTACTTTTTAAACACACCTCGTATTATAGTAAGGTCATGTGAGGAGTTATTTTCAAACAGGGGCCAAACCCGTACCCCTTTCCAATGTCTCGTGGGGGCGGAAGGGCACTTCTTTTACTGCTCATAGAAATAATGTTTTCAAACCTCTACCCTTTTCCCGCCTATCATAGGGGAAGGGAACCCCTGCGACTGGTCACAGAACAAACACATATCCCTTTCTTACGTCTCGTGTGGGCGGGAAGGGACCCCTGTGACTTTTCACGTAAATAATGTTGTTCACATCTTTACCCCCTGTGGCTGATCGCATAAATATTGTTGGTGAAACCCTTACCCCTTTCCAACATCTCTTGGAGGTGGGAAGGCACCCATTTGACGGGTGACAAAAATAATTATGGCCAAACCCTTATCCCTTTCCACATCTGGTGGGAACGGGAAGGCGTCCCTCTTCTGGTCACAGAAGCAACCTTTAAACCTTTCCAGCGTATTGTGGGGGCGGGAAGGAACCCCTATGACTAAACATATATATAATGTTGTTTAATCCCCTACATCTTTCCAACATCTCTTGGAGGCGGGAACGCAATCCGTTGATTGGTCGAAACAATTTTGGTCCAATCTCTACCCCTTTTCAACATCTCTAAGGGGCGGGAAGGCACCCCTTTAACGAGTCACAGATATAATTCTGGTTAAACTCCCACCCCTATGCAACATCTCGTAGGAGTGGGAAGGCAGCCGTGGGACTGGTCGCAGAAATAATATTATGTACGATCACAATAATACTGTAATAGCAATGTAATAAAAAATTTGATGAAAATGTAATAATATACAATAAGGTTATGCATTAATGTACCGGTAGATAACTTCTTTGCCTGTACCGGCAGATAATTTTTTGCCGGTACTGGTAGTATGTCCCTACTGCCTTTAAATTATGATAGAATTAAGTTTAGAATGCGCAAATCAAAAATCTTTCACTTGAAAAATTCTCCATTATCGATTTTAATTTTTCAGCTTAAATTTTTCTTTTAAACAAACGTTTAATGAAGTTTGAAAGGCTTAAGAAACTTAAAATTAGAAGCGTTTAAAAAAGACAATTTTGGATAAAAAATATTTTAAATTTATAAACTGTCAATGTAAATTATAATGATTTAAAAAATGTTTACATTAAGGATTCACAAGTAAAGAATAATTAATTTCACAAGACGATTCGAAATGAGTTAAAAATTTAAAAATTTCCAGACTTTAACGTGAAAAATTAAACTGTTTCAATTGGAAAGCCAGATAAAAAATATTAAACAAACTCTGTTTAATAATAAGGCTTCTACTATGCATTCCATGAGACCACATGATTTCGTCAAAAACATGTTAATGTATGTTCAAATTTAATCGAAGCTAAACTTATGGAAACAGAAAGAAACGAAAATGAGGTTGATTCTGATCATTCAGCTTCTGAAGTTGGTATAATCACTAGTGTCATCAATGACAAGTCCACTGTTTCCAGTGAAGAGCTTCTCGAGGAAGAGTACACGGAGGTTGTCAAAGGCAACAATACTGAAATTAAAGGTATGTCACCATTTAAAAATTCATTAATGCACACCAAATATGTATATCTTTTTGTGAAGTTGTCAATATCCTCTTTTGTCATTATGAAATAATGTCACATTATTTTCATGTAAGTTCATTTACACGAGCCTCATTTTGATTCGAATTATTTTTCATTTTAATGCAAAGTTTGCAGAAAATCAATCAGCAAAAAAAGTGCAAAAGAAGTGCACCGCATATTCTTGCATCAAGAATGGAAGAAAATTGGAAGGGTTTGATATCTAAGCACCGTAAAACCAAACCTGTTATCGAACGCCACGCGCAGAGTACTAGGACAAAATCCGGAAAACCTTCATTGTATTTAGATAAAAATATAAAAATTGCTGATGCAATTTCTTATAAAAAGTTTAAAAATTCCTATTTTGAAGAATGGAAACAACCTAGACCTTCAGGTAAATTTGCGTATTAATGAGTCTACTATTTCAGTTGGGTAAACCTGGAAGTACCCCCATGTTCAAACAATGTATGCAGATATGCTAAGCTGCACAAAATAATTCAGATATAGAGATGTAACCTATTTCATAATTTAGTTCTTAATTAGGGCTAATTTGGGCCAATTTGGGCCGCAGTCCCAAATTTTTGGCTCCTTTATTTTTCGTAAAAAATATTGTTTGCGCTAAGCTTAACGTTAAGCTGGCTGAACATTGTTGTAAAACGTACTAAAAATGATTTTAGACAGAATTCACCTTATAGAATTATTTAGGGCGCTGAGAATATAATGATTAAATTTGTTAAATTCAAATATCATATTCGGGGAGCCCTAAAGTAGCCTTAACATATGGTAAAAAAAAGAAATTGGTTTAATCCATTTTCACTAGGATTAGAAAAACTACCCCGAATAATAAATATGCACTAATCATAAAAGTGAGTGCACCAGGAATAAAGGGCTCTCCTTACGTTTTACAACGCCCCCAAAAAGAGTTTTACCACAAAAATCTTCTGATATACTTCATTCTCGGTTTAATGTCAAATTCTTTAACGGGGTGAATTTCGAGTATTAGGGGAGGTATTTGGAAGAGTCTTTGATGTTCCCAGACACCTAAAAAATATTCCAAACTGATATAATACTTTTTCTAGCACTTCAACGGTAATTTTGGGAAAGGAATAGTTTTATAATGTTAAGGGATGATTAGACTCCGGTTTTCCGGAACCCGACATACTGGATAAGGTGGTCCAAGGTGGCGCGAGAGAGATGCTTGCCAGGTGAGCGGAGTTGCGCAGTTTACGATTCCGCACTGCAAGAAGCCACGAAAAACAAGGAGAAAAGTACGGTTCGGAAAACCTTGAATTACCGCGAAAACCATCGAATCCAAACGCGAAACCCCCGGCAAACCAGAGTTAGGAAGATTTTTGCTACAAAAGGCCTAATTTTCAGACTAATAAAAATCCTGTCAAGCTTAAATTCAAAAGGAAATTCCATTTACGCCAAGAAACATCCTTTTATCAGTGTACGTAAAGCAGGTGGAGCCATGCATTTGAAGAAATTTGGAGCCCAAAATTCCATTTATTTTGTATTAAATGGGACCTCAATCAGCCCTTCATTCTAGCGTAGGGCATACATTGTTTGGGCATGGTTGTACCTCCAGCTTTACCCACCTTAAGATTTCCATGTTTTAATTAAATTTAATTCAAGATATCAGCACTGTATATTGTTCCTTTTTTCCAGGCAATCCATCTCGAAAGAAGGGAGCGATACTAAATAATGCGATGGCCAAATTGGATGAGAACAAATTTAACAAAAATTGCCAAAAATCAAATTTTAGTAAACTGCTGTATGAATGTTTACGTGCTGGCTCAAACTTTGTTTGCTTCTGTACCTCAGTGTACGGTATCCTTAGCATGCAGTGGATTATGTGTCACTAAAGTACGTGAGAAAAGAAATTACGTTTTGCCAAATAGATTACTCCACGATTTAGTCTCTGAAAATAGCATCCTCGACGTCTTGCAAAAGGACGCAGGATGCAACCGCTGTTCAAATGATATCGTTAATACATCTTATGAAGCGAGTGGTATGTCTTATTTATTATAGCAAATATGTAGTTTTCCTAATTGCAATGCCCAATAATACGCTAATACGTTTAAAATATGCAAAAATGAGAAATTATATAATTTTCTTTTTTACAGGTTCGTTCATTTTCATGGAAATGGAAGACAATGAAGATGAGGTGTATATAGAAAATATTCCCATCAGCTTTCCGGATCCTACAGGGAATGAAGAAGATAGATTCTTGCATCTGGGATTAGTAAGAAATATCACTTTAGACCTAGAGGAGCTATGCAAAGCAAGAAAGGAAAATATAAATTCAGATAATGAGATCATAGGAAAAAAATCTGGAAGCATGTATTGGAATGCGTCGGTACACAGCAGTCTGCAAGCGACACAAGACATGATTTGAATTTGATGATATAAAGGTACGCAGAAAATATTAAGAGGAAAAAAAGAACCGACAATGTTCGTTGGTCTTATAATAAATGCCAAAGCAGCAAGATAAATTTATGATAGGTTAACTTTAATCTAGCATGATTATAGGTTTTTTCGAAAAATTGCGGAGTATTAAATTTGACAATAGGGCAATAAGTGAGCCCTAAATGAGCCCTAAATTATTGTGGAAAGAAATCATGCCTAAGTCGTTTTTTCCTCTGTGTGATCCTGATAGCTTAACGCTAAGATAGCAGAACAACAGGTTTAAAAAAATGCGTACCATAAAATTTGGCAATAGGACATTAAGTGAGCCCTAAATGAGTCCTAAATTATTATGGAAAGAAATAATGCCTAAGTCGTTTTTTTCACTGTGTAACACTGACAGGTTAACGTTAATCTAGCATGATTATAGGTTTTTTCGAAAAATTTCGGAGCATTAAAATTGACAATAGGGCACTAAGTGAGCCGTAAATGAGCCCTAAATTGTTGTGGAAATAAATTATGCCTAAGTCGTTTTTTCCCTGTGTGGTCCTGCTAGCTTAAAGTTAAGATAGTAGAACCACAGGTTTTTAAGAAAACATGCTTGCCAGCAAATTTAGCAATAGGACATTAATAAAAAATGATGAAAATTCAAAACATTTAATTCAAAAGAATTCAATGAAATATATACAAAATCAAGAGTCATAAAAAATAATTCAAGTGGACAGAACAAAAATGTCAAAATTCAAGAAAATTTTAATGAATTCTAATAAAGAGGAGTAAATAGAATTATTGAATAAGAATCTGATAAAATCCATAGGAATTTAAATTAAATTTAAGAATCTTCAGGGTAAATTAACAAATTGAGAATTAAAAAAAGGTCCATTGATGTCAGTTTATTTCAATACAAAGAATCAGGGGAAGTGAAGGTCGGAAAGGGACGGGAAATGAAGAGTTAGAAAGTAGGGAAAGTCACAGAAGGAGAAGTAAAGGAAGAATAAGCATAGAAAATAAAGGAGGTGGCGGGAAATGAGAGGATGTAGAGAAATTTATGAAAGTAATAGTAGGGGAAGTGAGGGGGAATTAGGACAGGGGCAGTGATGAACTAAGGGGAGTGAGAAGAAGGGACATGGGGAAGGGGCGTAGGTAAAATAAGGAGAAGAAAAGTATGGTAAGTGAGGGGAGGAAATATAGGGGAAGTAAGGTTTAATTTGAGGAAGTGATAGAAAATAAAGGGAGGGGAAGTAGGAGAAATGATCGAAAACAAGGGAAGGGGAAATAGGTGAAGTTAGTGGAATTAAGGGAAGCGGATGTAAGGAAGGTGATGGAAAATGAGTGGGTGGGGGAAATTAGGTCAAATGAGGGGAGAAAAAGTGAGAGAAACTGTTGATTCGGGAAGTAGGAAAAATTAGGGGAGGTAAGTAAGGTAACAAGAAGGGTGGGGAAGTATGGGAAGGGCTAGTAGAATAGTGTGGGTGAGTAGAGGACTGGAAGTAAGGAATTGGGAAAGAAAGTGTTGGCTTTGGAAGTGAGAAGAGAGGGAAGTAGTCTAGAAAGAAGTTAAGGATGGAGGGGACGGCGGGAAAGCTAAGATTGTGGTATGGGGAGGGAAAGTTGGAGGAGCATTTACGAATGAAAGGAGATTTTTCGATAAAAGAAAAATATTCCCGATCCCAATTGAAATTCCCAAGTTTTTCCCAATTTTCCGTTCCACTAGACCATCCTGGCTAACTAACTCATAAACGATTTCACTGTCGCTTGCAAAAGCTGGAAGGTTTTCTTTTCATGGATGGTTTGCTTGAAAGTAAATATTTGAAGCTGAAATACGAACCAGACATTCGTGAAGCGTCTCAGTAAACCAAAGGCAATGAAATGCCGAAAGGAAAGGCCAGAATAAGCTAGGAAGACAGGACAAATTTCAAATACTATTAGGAAGTCTTAAGGGAGTTGAGAAATAGCTTCAGTTGCTAGTTTGTTCTCTGCACTATGTTCTTTTACAGAGAAAATTTTCTCTAATAGGAAAAAAAAAGGAACAAGAGAAAACCTATAATGAGCTAAGAAAAAGACAATTGTAATTCTACTATATAAAAAACTGTACCTTAGTTGCACACTGATGACCCTTAACTATATCCGGATTATCTTTAAACCGGAAATTCTAGCAGATCTTCCGCATCGTCTATGGCTGCTTCAGCAACCTTTATATTATTCTCCACTCTGACTTAATCCTGATTCAGAATTGCACACTGCTCACTAAAACTGAAAAAAAACATTTTTTTCTTTTCTGCTTCCACTAAAGCGGATAAATGTGCTTTTATGATTTTTATCACTTTTGATGTACTCAAAAAGTGTGCCAATACATCGATTTTGCAATAAGGTTCTCACCAGGGAATACCGTCACTAGAGTACATTTGAATGTAAAAATGTTATGGCAGAGAGATATTCATGGCCGCCACAGACTGACGTAATTGAATAAAATCTACTAAAAAATCCCAATTCCATTACATATTTTATTCATAGATTTACATTTACAAGATTAGATGAAATTCTATTAAAAACAGAAAAAATAAATAAAAAATGTTAAAATTTTAATGAGGAATTCCTAATTCAATTTCTAATTTTCGCAATAACAAGGAATTTTAATCTAATATCTTGTTCTCTTTAAAAAAATTTTAATTCAAAGAAGATAATTTTTATCCTAGAAGGAAGAGTTATCTACCGAATAGCTGAATTTTGAATTGTAAGAATAATCAAGAATTTTACACTTAATTCCTTCTTCACTTATTAGAATTTATTTCATTTAATTTATTAATTTTTATTCTATAAAAGTTTGTGTGTTTCTAAATTTTTAACCGATTTAAATTTTTAAATCAAACTTTCAACAAAATAGTTTGAAAAAATTAATTTTCAACCAAAAAAAGAATTTTTAACCGAATACTTCAAGTGTGAACTAAAGCTACTTTCCATAACAAGTCAAAAACTAAATTTATTATGAAAAAAAAATTAAAATACAGCACCGCCAATTAATATACGGACTTTTAATTTTTTGTATTTAAAATTTTTTATTTTTTTATTGTTAATTTTCTGCTAAACAAGAAACATTTTCATCCAAAAAAGGAATAGTTGAATTTTAAATTAAAACTATTAAACTTCAAAAAAAAACAAACATAAAAATAATTTTCAATAAAATAGGTGAATTTTCAAGAAAGCGGATGAATATTTAACAAAATAGATCAATCCTAAACCAAAACAGATTATTAATTTTCAACAAAATAGCTACGTTTTTAACAAACGCAAGATGAAATTTCTACCAAAAGAGATAAATTTTCAGTAAAATAGTTGCATTTTTGACGAAAAATAATGATATTTTAAACAGAGATGAATTTAAAAAAAATACTTTTTAAATAATGAGTTGAATTTTAATCAAAAAAGATTAATTTTATACTGAAAGAGGTGAACTTCGATCAAAAAGTTGAGTCTTCAAGGTGTTGCGTCGAACGTTTTAGAAAAAACTTGACTTTCAAGCCCAAAAAGATACACCTTTATAAAAAAAAAATTATTTACCAAAAAACAAAGACGAATTTTTATCCGAAAAAGTTTTTAATACAAAAAAATTAAACTGCAACCACAGACAGTTACATTTTCAAAGAAACAGGTAAGTTTTCAAGTCAAAAACATGAATTTCCAGAAGAATGTTGAATTTTCAGCAACAAATTAAATTTTTAATCAAAAAAGCTGAATCTTTAATTTAAAAAATTAAGTTTCTATCCAAGCAGGCGAATTTTCAACAAATCAGTTGAATTTCAACCCAAAAAGATGGCTTTTAAAAATTGAATTTTAAAAAAATTATACAATTTTCAATCCAATCGTCAAATTTGTAACCAAAAAACATGGATTCTGAACTAAAAATATAACAGTAGATTTTATTAGATAGTAGATTATAAATTGTGTACCAAAAAATTGCATTTTCAAAACGTGATGGAGTTTCTAGTAAAATAGATGAATTTCGAACTAAAGAGTTGAGTTTTCAGGCTAAAAAGTCCAAAGTTTTAGAAAAAAATTGATTTTTAAGCCAAAGAAGTAAAATGTCCACAAAAAAGTTGATTTTCAAAAAGAAAGATGAATTTTCAACTAAATACCTAAATTTTCAGTGAAAAAAATTATAATTTTCAACCTAATAATACCTAACAGAATCTAACAGAGGTAAGCTGACTTTTCAAACCAAATATTTTTTTTCCAAATGAATAAGGTGTCCATAAAATTATTTAATTTTCTCCCAAAAAGATTATTTTTAAACAGAAAAGTTGAATTTCCAACAAAATAATTCAATTTCAACCGAATAGTAAAAATTTTTACGAAAAAGATGCATTCCGAACCAAAAATAAAATAGTAGATTTTTCAATTTAAAAAAATTAACACTAAACTAAAAATGTTTGGATTTAATTATTGAGTTTTATCAATTAAGTTCGCAAATAAGGACAAAAACAAGAAAAAGGAAACGTTTCCTTTTTAAATAGGGGGAATAAGTAGAATTCTTAAATATGGGGGAAAAGAGGAAAATAGGGAAAAGAGTATGAAGTCTTATATTGAATAGCATTTTTATGCCATTCATTACTATAGATTTCATACATACATTAATTGATTTTATTTTAGATAAAATCTAAAATTAGATTGATGAAAGATACTCAAGTGATCTTTTTCTTTAAAAAATGAGTATAGTGATTTTCTTCCAAAAAAGTTATTAATAAGTGACTTTAAAGAAGTAATAAAGATGATAAAAATGAAAATGAGTCAATGTGATAACCAAGTTTACAAAGTTATTTTCCTTGCGCCTTGCACTTGACGAGTTAAGTTTCCGAAACGACTATTCTCTTAAGTTTTGCTGAGAAAGAATATCTAGACACTTTAGACTGCAGAAAACTTTAACCAGTTTTCTGAGATGCACTTTTTCTATTTCCAGTTATGTGATTATTTTACTCTGAAGCAGAAATAAATTAAATCTGAATAATTTAGACAAAAAAACGTGATTTGTATCAATAATTTAATGATATTCTGTAGGAACAAATACGCTTTTTGTATGCAAAATTATTTGAAAGTTAATATAGCCACTATGATATTTCCCGGATTTCTTTTATTACTTTAGAATTTTATTTTCATTTGTTATATTTTTACTCCCTATCAATCTTTCCGTCACTGGTGAATAGGCCACCAAGATACACGTACTTATCCACTTGTTCTATCCTCAAATCGCCTAAGGCAATGCTGTATACTGTTTTCTCACCCTTTCATTCAAACACCTTTATTTTTGTTTCATTCGCATTAATTTTAAAACCTATGTTCTTAATGTTAGTATTCAGTCTCTTCATCATTCTCTGCGAACCTTGGATTGACTCTGTTATGACAATGTTTTCATCTGAAAACGCTAGCCCACGTACCTTTACGGTCCCGATATCTACAACTCCTCTCTGGATGTATGCAATTTTGAGACACTAATTCATTATTATAATAAACAGCCAAGAGGACATGACACATCTTTGTCTTGCACCTTGCCTAATATCCATAACCATTTTTTAGTATAATGCTTTCGTCATCGCTAAGGCCTGTAGTATTCAACTTTCTTAGATACGCTTTTTTCTTTTCGTTAACGGCAACGTATATTTCATCATTCGAACAAGTATCACCAGTCATTCTTTCTACAACTGCAGTATCACACGCTTCAGTTGCAAACGCTAATCCACGTATGTTTACGGTTCCGATATCCACACTTTCTTCTTCGAGGTGGGCTATTTTAAGATACTTATGCGTAAATATAATAAACAGCCGAGATGGCATGATGCATCCTTGTCTATCAAATTGCCTAACATCTATAACTATTTTCTAGTAATTCCCTAGTCATCGTCAAGGTCTGTAGAATTCAACTTTTTAAGATCCACTAATTTCTTTTTGTTAACGGCTACTCGGATCTTTTCATTTCACTATGCATCACCAGACATTCTTTCTACAACAGCAGTACTACATGCTTCAGTCGCAAACGCTAACCCACGTACCTTTACAGTCCCGAGATCTACACCTTCTTCTACGAGGTGATCTGTTCCAAGACACTTATCAATGAATATAATAAACAGCCAAGAGGAGATAAAGCATCCTTGTCTAACACCTTTCCTCAACCCTTAAAGTGCATTGTGGTTGCCAGACACCCCAGGCAATTTTCAGACTCTTATAAACCATACTTCATTCGAAAAAATTGAGTAAGTGTCGCCATCTAGACTTAGTTGGAGACACTAACTGTAAGTTAAGTCGTTTAGCATACTACGTCAAGCGACTGTCTACTAGCAGCAGCTGCTTAAAGTGAAGGTAAAAAAATCTTGGGGTATCAAACACCCAGTGTGCACTTAGTGAGTGAAAAAGTAATTTTGGAGCAAATTTTGTTGTTGAAATTTTCTTGATTTCTGTTTACTTTCTAACGTGAGTATATCATATTAAATGAAACCATTTTTTAAAAATTATTTCATACTTTTTTCTTTGTAGATGGCTTATAACTCACTACAACGCGTCATGCGAGTGCAGACTGTGGATGCGTTGGATTTGTTTCTTTTGGTAATTTCTTGTATTTTTACAGTATTAAATGTCAAAGTTCCTCACTTTTTATATTAAAAAATGAATTTAACAGTAAAAAATTTGATTCATCATTTTATCATAAAATTGACTTTTTTCCATAATTTTTTTAACAAACTTAAAATAAATGGCTATATAATCAACTCTGCCTTATAAAATATACCTTAAACTATATCGGAAAATTTTATTTAAAAAAAATATTCGATAGGGGTTAAACAATACATAATTAAATACGCTGGGGTGGTGAATACCCACGATGCACTTTACCGTGATTTTTACAATGTATGCACTTTAAGGGTTAATATCTATAAGCATTTCCTAGTTTAATTCTCTCGTCATTGCTAAGGAACCGTACTTGAATTACGTAATAGTTCAAGAGGGAGAGAAAAGCTGAGAGATTTTGTCACGATTTGTTACGGAAGGGTAATTATGGATATAATTTTACACCAAGATACCTGGTGAGTGAAAAACGAAAATAGCTAACAAAAATTGTTAAAAACTCACGGATTTGAAAATAATTCTGCAAAAGTCAGGCAATTTCTTTAACTTTGAATAACTGAAAGGCAAAATAAATTTAAAAATTTTAATTTAAAATGATTCTGATCCATTTATAAAATCCATTTATCTAATTTATCTAATTTCCATTTATCTAATTTAAAACTTCATATATTTTAGTAGAAATTGCATCCTTTGAAGTAAAAATGGACATTCTTTTTTGTAAATTTACCAATTTTTGTAAAAAAGTGACCCTTTTTGGATAAATATTTATTTGTTTTGTTGAAAATTCATCTATTTCGTAAAAAATTTACTTTTTGTTAAAAATTTAAATTTTGGTTTACGAAAAGTCAACTAAAATCTTTTTTGGATGAAAACTCAACAATTTTTATAAAAATTTGTTCTTATTATTTAAAAAATCCTTTATCTTAGTAGAATTTGCATCTTTCTTTGATTAAAAATGCAACTGATTGGTTAAAGATTTTACAATCTTGTTAAAAAGTCATCCTTTTTGGTTGAAAGTTTAACAGCTTTTTTAAAAATGCATCTTTTTGGATTGAAAATTCAAGTATTTTGTAGAAAATTCACTTCTCATTTAAAAACTCGTATTTTCATTTTGAAAAGTCAAACTAAAATCTTTTTTGGATGCAAGTTTAACTATTTTTCTTTAATTTGTCTTTAAATTTAAAAAATGATCTATTTTAGTAGAAGTTGCATCTTTCAAGAAAAGAAATGGAACTGTTTGGTTGAGAATTTAATAATTTGTTTTAAAAGTCCTTTTCGATTGAATATTGAACTTTTTAAAATGAAAATTAAACTATTTCTGGAAAATTTGTCTTTTTGATTAAAAAATTAATCTATCTTAGTAGAAATTGCATAATTATTGGATAAAAATGAAAATTTTTTGTTAAAAATTCACCAATTTTGTTAAAAAGTTATCCTTTTTGGTTTAAAATTCATTTTTGTTTTGTTTAAAATTAAAGTATCTTCGCAGAATAATTCCTTCATGATTGAAACTTATCTTTCAGTCTTACAACGTCAAAATGAAATCTTTTTGGATGAAAATTCAAATTTTTGTTTGAAAATTTGCCTTATCAATTTAAAAAATCACCTGTTTTAGTAGAAATTTCATATTACTCGGATAAAAATGAAACCGTTTGGTTCAAACTTAATCTTCTTTGTTTAAGGCTTCAACAATTTTGTTTCAAAATGTTGGTTCAACCACTTTTTTAAGAAACCATTTTTATGTGTAACATTCATATTGCTGGTTGAAAATGCATCTCTTTGTTAAAACATTAACTAATTTGTGGAAAACTGATTTGTTAAATTTATCTTTTAGTTCATCTCTTTAGTTAAAAATTTAACGATTTTATTGAATGTTGATTTTCATTCTGCAATTTCATAATTGTTGAAAATTCAATTATTTTGTTGAAAACTCAAGTATTTTGTTAATCTCCATTTTTTATGATAGAAAAATCTTTTTCAAATGAATGAGTAGATTTGCAAATTTTAAATTTTTATCTGAAACATTTTTTTATTCCGTTTATGAAAGATATTATGTTAAAAATAATACAAGATGAAACTGCCGGTATTTAAATGTTAATGGTCAGGTAAAATGAAAAAATTGGTCAAGCAGAAACAAAGAAGTTTTGAAAATTAAATTTTCACCCTGAAAAACATGTCTTTGTTTAATTTTTTTTTAAACATTTGATTTAAGTCTCGTATTTTATTTTCTTGGAAACTATATATTATGTACAGTGAGAGGGGGGGATAAGTTATTACGGTTTGTTACACGGGAGGGGGATGTCATTGAAGTACGGCCCCTAAAGCCTGTTGTGTTCAACTTTCCTAGCTTGTTTCTTTTCCTGAACGGCTACATGGATTTTATCATCTCGCCAAACATCACCAGTCATTCTTCCTATAGCTGCAGTACCACACACTTCTGTCGTATTCCTAACAATGATAACTCAGAGTATAGAACTTCTGCTTTCAGTCAATTCTTTATCTTGATTCGCTGATTCGCATCTATTTCGTCTTCTAGTTCTCTTTCTTCTTCATTCCTGACATAATTAAATTTTTGAAACTAAGAGGTAATAAACCGTTTTGCATGCAAAACCTCTCATTGGTGCCTCTGCGACAGGTTTACAAGTAAATCATGTTATGACTAAGTAAAGTATTTCTTACAAACAAGACCTTTTTTAGTCATAACCAATCTGTCTCCCTTATCATTTGTTTTTCGATCTCCAAAAATACCAACTAACCTTTCCGCACTCTCGCGTTGGATTCCAACCCATCCATTCATGTCTGCTAGCAGAATGATTCTTTCCTCATAATCACAAGTGTCTACAGTATTATTTAAAATTACTCAGAAGGAATCTTTTACTTCATTCCTTTTACCGTCAACTGGGGCGTAATACGCTATGACAAATTGTCTTCTGAATCACACTTTCATTCTAGCTCGGAGGACTTTGAGAGATACAAATTCTTGCCTCTTGACATGAAGTTTGGCTCTCTTATTCATTAGACCGACACCTTGGCAAGCATGTGATTCGCTATTTACTCCGGAACATAGTTTGAGTCCCTGCTTTAACTTTCTATCTTCTATTATCCTACTGTCGCATCCCTTTTTCTTGGTGTCAGGTACACATAAAATATCAAGCTTCCTTTCATGTATTATTTCTCGTGACTGTCTTTCCTTAATATCATTCACTTATCTAGCATTCCAAACACTAAAGTCTCCATGTTCGCCTGAAACTTTGTCTTTACCTTTAGCAAATGCATGCCTTTCGGCAACCAAACTTTCAATCCATTCCGAAGCTACTGTGTTGTTTGTATTATTTATTGTTTAAAGTATACGTCCAACTTAGTGCGAGAAATATATTTTGCGAGTAAAAGTCATGTCTAAAATAATTAGCTAGTCGTTGTAAGGTAGAGAGTTTAGTTACAACGTCAGTCCCAGCCAATTTCGATCTATGAAGGTGGAAATATATAGGGACAGAACTAGAACCGGAAAAACCAACGGTGGCATGCCTCTCACCCTGCCACCGAAAACTTTTTATTCTTTATTTTCAAGACAAAAAACTAAATATGGAATCACATTTAAATATATTCAAATATGTAATTTTCCTAGTTCTATTCTTATTCGAAATAATTTACGTAGAAATTAAATTTCCAAAGAAATTTTATTAAAAAAATCAAAGGCATTCGAGAAAGTACTCATCTTGACGTTGATTTTGAATTTGAAATATGTGTGAGCAGGAAAGAAAACTGGGAGGGTGAATCTTACGTCAACCGCCGTCAACCTCTTTGGTTGAAAACGTACTGTTTTGTATAATGTTTTCGGATAAAAATTTACTTATTTGTCCTTGAAAATTTAACAATTGGTTTGATTTTTTTTGTTTTGTTTTTTGACTAAAAAATCTTTTTCGGTTGGAAAATGAACTATTTTATTCCAAATTCTTTTTTTTTGTGAATTCAACTATTTTTTTATTGAAAATTGAAATATTTATTTTTCGGTATATCAACTACTACATTTTTTATACTGAAATCGTCTTTTATGCTTGGAAATTTTATTAATTTGTTGAGAATTCAATTTTCTATTGAAAATAAACAATTTGGTAAAAAATTATTCCTTTTTAAATGACATTCCAGTGCTTTGTAGAATTTTGGTCTTTTTGGTTAAATAATTCATTTTTTTAGTTAATGATTCATCTCTATTTTTGAAAATTAAACTATTTTTTGGAAAAATCATATTTTTTGGTTAAAAATGATAGTATTGTAGCAGAAACATGAACTATTTCGATAAAAAAACTACTATTTATTTGAAAATAAACGCTTTTGTTGACAATTCATATCTAGGGTTGAAATTTTAACTTTTTTTAAATTTCTTTCATTTTAAATTGATATATTTTTTGGTTAAAATGTTAAATATTAGATTTTTTGAGAGTTAATGTTTTGTTCTAGAAAATTAAATTATTTGGTTTCAAATTAACTTGCTTGTTAAAAATTTCTATGTTAGTGTTGAAAATTCGACTGTTTCGCAGAAATTTCGTCTTTTGCCTTTAAAATTCAAAAAATTGTTTCAGAATGAAAATTCAATTTAATAGAAAATTAATTTGTTTAGTTGAAGATTAAATGGTCGAAATTCACTAAAAAATTGCAATAATTTAAAAAAATGACAATAAAAAACAGTTACATTTTCAACCAAACAGTTGAATTTTCAAGCCAAAAAAAAAGTTTTTATAGGGCAGTTGAATTTTCAACCCGAAATCTTCACTTTTCACCATAAACGATGAATTTTCTATCCAAAAAGACAATTTAAAAAGTAAAATTTTTACCCGAAAATGATGAGTTTAACAAAATAGTTTACTTTTTGACGAAATAATTAAACTTAGAATAAAAATTAACTTTTAAACCAATAGCTGAGTTTTTAACCTATCAAGATAAGTTTTTGACCAAAAACGGAATAGTAAAATATTTAATTTAAAAATATCTTTTTCACAACAAGGTGGAATTTTCAGTCAGTCAAATTTAACAAAAAGACGAGTTTTTAGCAAAATAGTAGATTTTTAAACTAAAGAATATAAGTTCTCAGCTAAAAATGGGGCCGTTAAACTTTGAGTTTAAGAAATTAATTTTAAACAAATAAAAATTAATTTTTAATCATTTGAATTCGACAAAAAAACCCCAATTGTTCAATTTAAAAAAAAAATAAGGTTTTAACAAAAAATGGAATAGTTGAATCTTCAGATTAAAAATCCAACTTAAAAAAAAAACAGGATTTTCAACCAGATGAATTTAACAAACAAACAAACAAAAAAGACCAATTTTCAACCAGTTAGTTGAATTTTCCACTGTACAAGATACGTTTTCAACCAAAGCTGGAATCGTTAAATTTTCAGTTAAAAAATTCAATTTTCAACCAAATAATAGAATTTTTAACCAAAAAAATGCATTCTGCCCAAAAATAACATAGTAGATTAAAATTTATTTAAATTATTAACATTCATTTCAAAAGTATTTAGATTCTATTTTTTTCTATTTATTAAGTTTAAATTTAAATTAAAACGAGTCTTTTTCTTCTAGTTACTTAAATTTTTGTTCATGATTGTTGAAAGATAAATCAAAGCCTTTTAAACACGGAGGAACTTAAGCCAAAATTCTCGATTTTAGGTGTTTCAGGGAATTTTTAAAATTAACCACTTCTGGCATACGTTTTTTACTTAAAGTAATTTTACGGAGATGTGCACCTTAGGAAACTTTCGGGGTCACTAATCACGAATCAGAAGTCAGATTTCTAAAATTCAAAATGGCGGACGCATTTTAAAAAAGTTGTTGGATTTTCATCAAACTTGTTACTCGGAGGTTTCTGAGGTCGTTCATTACGAATCCAGAGCCCGATTTGAACATTAAAAATGCCGGATTGAACATGGCCTACCGGCTTAAAAAATTTTCCACCAGTTTGGATGAGCCATGCTGAACTTTTACAATCTGACATTAGATTCTTTATCAGAGACTCCAAAAATCCGCAGATTCCAAGTTTCATTAAAATCCATTATTTTTTTGAAAACTAGTCCGCCATGTTGGATACGAAATTTTAAATTTTGCAAATATGGTCCCGGATTCATAATCAGCGACCCCAAAAACACCAGACTAACCAGTGTTTTTCCAATTTATTCAATATGACGTTCAAAAATTAATTCTTTCATAAAAAAGAGCGATTTTCGAAATTTGTTTATTTATAAATATTTATAATTTTACGCAATACTTTCGTCAAAATTTTTGAAAATTCTACAATGCTTCAAATATAACATCAATGAGACTTTTTTGATATTACTGTAAACAATTCAATCTAGAGAAAAAAGTTGTGAATAAAAAAGGTGGTAATCTGGGTCACCACTATGTCGCAAAGCATAATATTTATAAGAATAATTTTTTTAAAAGTGGATGTTTGAAAAAAAGAGAGTGGGTACGGATGAAATATGGACGAAATGAGAAACAACATTTCACAATTCAATTTACACCCTTCTTCGCTGATGTGAACTCGAGAAGAAATGTCTACGTTCATATATGTAAGTGAAATGGCGCGAAAACTTTCCTCTGCTTGCAGCAGAGGGGCG